>NW_018127899.1:2654526-2663996 GCF_001952655.1 Monopterus albus | reverse complement strand
TCTGGTGCTTTGTTAGTCTTATGGCCCCCAAAACTGAGAGAGGTACCAGTGGGAGTGTGATAGACTACTTTAGCAGCGGATGGTCAGGGACCACGCTGCATGGTCACCCTGAGGCCTGTCCCTGGTGGAGCTGTCGCCCTCTGTGCTGTGGCAGCCTGGTTCGGCCCGGCCCGGCCCAGCTTGGCTCGGTCGTCCTGCCCGTATAATCCGCTCTGTCAGAAGGAGGGGGAATAAGAGCTGTATTGTCCCAATTCTTCTCCTTTGTTGGGGATTGCGGCAACATTTCTAGGTCACCAGCTGTGACTGAACACCCCGCTGCAAAAACCGATGCCTCACTAAGGGAATTCACCCCCTCCCACATTTCACCCAGTCCTGTCAGCAGGGACACAATTAGAAATCTGCTCCCAGCAACAACAGCGACCTGCCAAATGATCCCAGCCGATGTTTTCTGTTGGAGCAGATACATTATGGATGCTGACTCCAAGTGTTTGTCAATAGGCTCTTTCATGCAGTAATTGGGCGGACAGGCCTTTAGATGCCCCCCCCCCAAATCTCATTTCTCCTCATAATTATCTTTAACCCTTCACCGTGATCTTTCTCACAGGGGTTAAGCACATGTTGACGTTCTCGCCTGAGGTTTGGCCAGTCACTGGTCATGTTTGTTTCTTTTACATTGCATTTAAAATGAGTGTGGAAATATTTTTACATAAAATGTTACACAAAACAGCAAAACTAATATAAAAACTGTTCTTAGGATCATGAACACGTTTTCTTGTGGCTGTTTTTAGCTATTTTGTCTCAGTTTTTACTCTTTGCACCTTGTCTTTTTAGTTTTGTGTATATTTTGTTGTTTTGGATCTCTTTATAGTTGCTTTGTCTCTATTTTTGTTGTTTTGGATCTCTTTATAGTTGCTTTGTCTCTATTTTTGTTGTTTTGCATATTTTTATAGTCAGTTTACTGTTTTGGAGCCATTTTCTGTCTCTTTGTAGTGGTTTTGTGTCTCTTTGTAGCTGACTTGCATCATGCTTCTCAGTTTTGATCACATTCACCTTGAAGTCATGAATTACCATTAAAAGCTTGATGCCACTCAGCAGTATTTATCCATCCCACTATGTGTGTTCCCTGAGGTGCTTGGTTCTTTTTTTGTTTGCTTGTATCAAGTTGGATATTTTGGCAGTTTTCTAACCAACAGACACAGAAACAAAATCTCTCCTTTAGCCTGTCAGAACCTTCATAAACAGCCCCGAGTTTCCCTTTTTTCTGGGATGTGAGACTCGGCAGCAACACTGTGTGAGGAGGCGACACTTCAGTCTGCAGAAGCAGATTAGATGTGAAGAGTTTGTGGTGTGAGCTGCAGCAGACGTCTGCAGGGAATCTTTAGAGGGAGTCGGATCACCACAGCTCTGACAGCAGCTTCTGCAGTCAGCCTTCATTAACACTCATTCAGCCGAGGGCACAGGGAGCTGCCGCGCAGTCTGTTAGCAGCAGAAACACTGTCACACTGCAGAGGAGAGAGGGAGACAAGTGGGTCGGCAGTCAGAATTGAACACATCCAGTGTTCAGTTGGATCACACCTAGAATTTGCAATAGCTTTGTCTCCTAATGTGACCAATGACAAGGACACACATAAATACAAACAAAGCTACTTGGCAACTTCTTGTTGTAATGATGTTTGTGACCTTTTAGTTTGGACTGTTTCGCGGTAGTTATGGTGCTTGGACGTCCCAGCACCAAAAAGAATCTGAACCTGTACCATTCAGGATGAGGAGGCCAGTTACTGTGGAACCCTGGCTCCGGTCCACCAGTCAGGGGCAGCGATCCCAGCCCTCCCAGGACGTCCGTCTCATCCCACAAAACAGTCCTGGGAGCGGTTGGGAGAAGGTCAGTGAGCACCTTGTTCGGCAGCGGAGCCCCACTGTACCCGTCACCCCATTGTTTCTGAATGAATGAGGCTGTCTAATTACTGAAGCAGCGACTGGGGCCGCCAGCCTCATTTACAAAAGGCTCAAACACGCAACTTTGGTGCCAGAGAGCAAATCGATGCCAAATGGGCAATTAGAGAAGAATGCCGTGTACATACAAAGAGTCCCCTCCGGGTGATTAGACGAGAATGTTATGCTATTATCCACGAATGCTATAAAAAGGTCATTTTAAATGAAGATTATGTTAAATGATGGGTGAGTAAAGCCAAAGATTTTTAAGACAATAAAATTGCCCAGCCTCATCAGTCTAAACAGTACTGATAAGAGTGCACAGTACAGTAGGACTAGTTTTCTGATTAAGACAGTGAGGTTGGTACGGATTCAGCATGACCATGAGGCGTGCGAGTGAGACAGTCTCTGGGTCTGATCAAATGGCTGAATGCAGTGTTTGCAGCACACCAAGCTGCTTCATCCTAAATGTTACAGTATACACCAAATGTTGACAGACTCCCTTTAACAAAGTGAACATTGTAAGATTTTAAGTGTTACGTGTCAACACTTGGGTAAACTTCTGATTCTGTATTAGGCCTGCTATTGAATGCTGTTACCACCATTTGGCTTCCCAGTTTTTCAGGTTCAGTGTGTACATCACACAGGAAATCTACACATGTTCACGCTGGCCCTTCATACCATTCCCACAAAGAATGTGCGGAGCTAAAACAGCTCCACCACAAACATGTGTTTACTTGTACTGAAGCCATTCAAAGAGCAGCAGCAGCAGCTGAGGCGTCAGCGAGCAGTTTGTGAACATGGACACAGGTTTATTTTGATGTTTGAGCCATTTTCCAATCCAGCAGTAACCAGGATGTGTTATTTACATTCAAGACTGTTCTGTTTCAGACCAGAAACCATCAGTGATGACGTCTGTCTGTGCTACTGGAGCACTGTTCATGGAGAGGCAGATTCCCTTCATCGTCATGACAACAGGAGGCGAGGACAATGGCATGCTGTGTGCTCCAACAGCTGGCTAGCGATGGTGATGACGATGAAATGATGGTGACAGACCAAACAGCTGAGCGTTGTGCTGAGCATGCAAACTGACTGTTTTCAGAGGGGGAGGCATCTTTTTTTGCTCTTGTGTCTCTTTGATCAAATAAAATTCATTTAAAGAGAAAGATCTTCATGATATATGATGATCTTGCGTTGATGCGTCTGTGCTGGCTGCTTTCTGTCTCTGCCTCAGGGAGCTTCACTTGTTTGTTGGACTGACTGTAACGCGGTGGACGAGGACATGTTGTGTTGAGTCTGAACTGTAAAAACAATGGGGGCTGTGTCCTCTGAATGGCAATAACAAGTCTCGCTGCTTCTTTTCTTGGGTTCCCATTTCCCTCTGTACATCTCATTCCATCTGTTCTCCCTGCAGGATTTTATCAAAATAAACCGAACTGCCAAACCAGAGGACAAACCTTACATTATTAGCTCCACTACTGCTCAAGCTCTAGTACTGAAGTCAAGTCATCAGTATCTTCTTTGTTCAACATTTTCATACTGTGACTGGCAGCATCTCACACTGTGGCGTCTTGGCGCCAGTGTGACAGAAAAATAAGAGTTGCATAATGACAGGCGTGATTTTGCAAACCTCTGGCTCCAGGAAGAAAGGTTCACCTCATTTCCCTCATAGACACAGTCACAGTATGTGACTTAATGTTTAGATCAGCATGAGACTGGCTCAGCTGAATCATCAAGGAATAAGATTAGCAGGTGCATTTACAAAATATGTGTGAACATTTCAATTTGTTTAAATCCTTAAAGTCATGCTACTGAAGCAAACTTACTGTGCTGCAGAGCTGCTCTGCAGCAACATGCACATGAAGAGCACGGTGTTCTACTGCCTGGTTTAGAACAGGACAACATGGGTTAAGTTCAGATCATTTTAAAGGAATTGTGTCTTCACTGATAGATAGTATATTACAGTGGCTCTGAGGTGCAAACACAACGGCATCCCAGGTTATGGAAAAAGCCACTTGGACAGAACCCAAGTCAATCAAGATCAGCTGACACCGTAAAGGAAGCAAAGCCTCAGCGATGCAGCCTGCTCAGACCTGGCAGCACCAACATCATCTGTCAGAAGCCGTTTTCTCTTTCTGATGTTGTGGTTTGTGAAATGCTGTTGTTTTGCTCCTCATGGCCACCGTGTTGTAGCAAATACTATAATGTGGAGGGTGTTACACTGACCATTGGAATCAGTTTGCACTGCCTCTTGGAGCTAGGACCTTCTAAATAAGGAGAGTGGGGTGTTTCCTCTGCCATTACCTCAGGCTAAATGCTAGCTTAGTGAAAACAGCGGCTCCACTTCCCTCCTGCTACGCACGGAACTACAAAATGTTCCTCGGTGCCAATGGATTTCATCTGCTTGCCAAATGTTGACATAAAACTGTTTGATAACAGTAATGTCAACTTCACCTAATGCAGAAAACTTGTATTAAAATTGATTTTAAAATATTTTTAATAACTTTTCCCAAGGCTAAAAAAAAGAAAAAAAAAAAAAAACTATAAATAAAAAAAAAAAAAAAAACAGTGAGGAACAACATGCTCACATGTCCAGAACTGGTTCACAAGAACAGCAAACACAGCATCACCAGCCATTTTCAGTGTATTAACATATGTCCCATGTAACTCAATCACACAAAGAAATGAAAGAACCAAGAACATCCAGAGGAACAAATGTTTTCTGTCTGTTATCCTAAGGTTATAATTTAACACTTGATCATATGGCCTCTGTTATTTCTTAGCAATCTCCTTGAAAGTTTCCTGGAAAGAACTATACAGCTGGAAAATGGAAAGTGTTTGACTGGTACATACACAGTTAAATAATACAAATTACCTGCTGCCATTGCACATTGAAACTGGTCTGCAGTAAATTTTATAATTCAACATAGACAGAGGATGTTTCTAACACAGCTTAATAATAAATCAATATGTATTTGGGTTGAAGTGGGGGGCTTTCAAGAAAAACCAACAACTAATTATGAATTCAACATAGCTAACATCAATCTCCATTTTCCACCGAAACTGTTGAGAAATGACAATGGCAAAAAGACCAGCACCCGGTGACAGTGAACAGAATGTAACACCGAGTGCAGATTCAGTAAAGGTACTGAGTTAATAAAAAAAAACTAACTAAATAAATGCTATTAATGAATATTGTGTTCTTTCCACTGTTTGTTATGAGAGCTGGATATGGCGCTACCATTTATCCTTGTGGCCACTCGCGGTATTGTAACATACGTTTCCCTGTCAGTGCAAAAAGCATTTTCCCAATTAGATTAAAATTATTTTAAAAAGACATATCCTATGTAAAACTGTTTACGGGACAGCTCCAACTACAAACAATGTCGGTTTTAATTTTAATACGTTTAACCCATGGAGGTTTTACATTTCTAAACCTTTCTATGCACGAAGCGCACTGGAAGCGCTTTACACTATTTACCCATTCTCTCTCTCTCTCTCTCTCTCTCTCTCTCTCTCTCTCTCACTCACACACACACACACACACACACACACACACACACACACACACACACACATATTCACACCGGTGACATCACTAGGAGTAACTTGGGGTTCAAGGACACTTCGAGGTGTAGACTGAACCTTCAACCGTACAGTGAGGTATCCAGTTCCTACAACACATGGATCTGTTGTCTATAGACCCTGTAAACAGTGAATGGACAGACAGTGGCTTATTCATTCTGTCTGTCAGTAAACACAAATGTGTTCAACAATTCGGGAGTTTGTAGCCTGATATGTCAGCGTGTCCACCAAACCAGTTCACCTCAGCGGAACAACCCAAAACAAGTTCATTGCTGATGGTCTTTGAGCTCAGTGTGTCCCGACAGAAGCGTAGGTGGCGGAGGTGGACGCCTCCCTGCGGATGGAGCTGAACGGTGACAGCTCCAGCTCGGTGGTGGTGCACTCGATGTCGCTGGTGGCAGCGGGGGTGTGGGATCGGGGTGGGCCGCACTCCTCCCAGCAGCAGCAGCAGCAGTCCAGGAAGGCTCTGGTGAACGGCTGGCACAGGCAGAGCAGCAGCACCGGTGTCACCGCAGATTTACAGAAGAGCAGCAGCTGGCTGACCACGTTCAGGATGTCCAGGGTTCTTCTGGGAACACTAGTCGCCATGTACACGCTGACGATGTTGCAGATGTTCTCTGGGATGATGCAGAAACCGTACAGGATGGCCAATGCCACCACGGCACAGTTCATCTGGCTCTCCAGCTGGATCTGCTTCTTGCTGCCGCGGACACTGGTCCGTTCTGCGTGGCGGATCTTGCGGGCAGTGACCAGTGAGCAGCAGATGGTGAACAACGTCGGCAGGCAAAAATAGCACCCAAAGTACCACCAGAGCCGCGCACCGTCGTACGTGAGTCCCAGGACGTACAGAGAGTCCGGGAGCTCGGTGGAGATCCGGACCACACAACGCTCACACGGCGTCACGTCGGGATGGTCGCCATCCTCGGTCACCAGCTGTCGGATCAGCAGCTCGGGCAGCGCCAGCAGCAAGGCACCCAGCCAGATGACGGCGAGTTTCGCCGTGGTGGACACCCAGTTCTCGATCATCTCATAGTACATCTGCACGTTGGTGGCGGCTCGGAAACGGTCGATGCACAGCGCGCACAGCGTGAAGGTCGTGACCCCGAGAGATGCCACCTGGAAAGAAAACAGAAGGGTCCGGTTAAGCTTCTGAAAGTAAACTGTCTTGGACGTGGAACCTTTTCTCTGTGTCCACAGGTTCTGTCACCTCCCGCTCCCCTGTGCTCTGATGCTCTCACAGTCACACTGAGCGAATTTGGCACTAGCAGCAGCGGTCAGTGCGCAAAACACCAGCTGGCTCTGGCTGCCTCTCAGGTCACTTTGGTTTGGTTTCATTTCATTTCAGCTCATGTCCTCATAAAACACCTGAAAGCTGACAGACTGCAGCCATCAGCAGCTAATTAGCACCAAAAGTCCCTCCTAATTAAAACCTACTGCTAATTCAAAGCACCACACCTAACAATAAAATCATAGACATTAGACAAACAAGTTCCAAACCAGATAATCCATCAAAGCATCAGATCATAGAAACTGTGTACTTCAAACTTCACACACTGACCCTAGAACAGTGTGTGTGTCAGAGCATTACGCTGGTTTTCAGATTTTTCTTCAGCTTTTGTGTGATTACATTCCATTAAATAAACAGATTAGACAACAGGGCTGGTCCCAGATCTGAGACTCTCAGCTCTGCCTGTGTTACTGTTATGAAACTGATAACTATCAGCCAACCTCTAAAACACTGACAGTATCACATTTGATGCACTGGCTCTTCATTTTGTGCTTTTAGTCACTTAGTTTACCTTTATTCACCTTATTAAAATAAAAAAAGAAACTTTTTTTAAAATAAATGTGTAAATTCACATATAGTGTCAGCAAACAGCCTAACAAGGAGAGATTCTGCTGTGAAGAAGCTCAAACTCTAAAATCAACTGTCTCCAGACTACATCAGAAAATGTTCCCCACCACAGTGAGTTACAAACAGGTCGGCCTGTTTCTGACAGTCACATTTCTTAAAACACATCAACGTGAGAAATTTCAGCTCAACACCAGGACCACAAGCAACGCAGAGGACAAATACAGGGAATGGCCAAAAGTATGTGGACATGTAAACAGCGCAGCCATTGTGCTGCTCTAACAGGCCCCACTCCTCTGGTTCCAGTCTTTCCAGCAGATGTTGGAACCTGGCTGCAGTCACACATGGGGTCGAGGCTCTGTGCGGGCCTGTCAAGTACTTCCGCACCAAACTGGGAAAACCATTGTTTATACACCTGGCTTTGTGCCTGGGGACAAACTGCTGACACTAAGTCATAGGAACACTGTTGTCTAATCTAAAATATGACAACATAAGATTTCCATTCAGTGGAAATGAGGAAAAACAGAGCCTGAACAAAAGTACAACAAAAGCCACGGACACAAATCTGATCCATATAAACTCCATCTAATCTCAGAGCCTTGTCCTGCTGATGAGGACAGTTCACTGATCAGAGGGGGGGTCTTCCTGGTTAATCTCAGTCTGAGACTCTTCACTAATCCTGATCTTCACTCGGATTGGACAGCAGGCTGTCACATGTTCAGTAGGTGTGGTTTGCTTTTGTTGATGAAACCTGATTTTATAGCAGTGAAACAAAGGCCATGTTGTGCACTCTGCAGTTTTTACCACTCTGAACTCCATGTTCATATCCATGTAATGTTGCTAGCAGCAGATCACCACAGTACATCCCAAAACTCTTTCAGGAGGTTTGAGGAGGCTGGTCGAGGAGCCATAAGCAAGGACATATGGGAGCATCCTTTGCAGAAGCCTTTTACCGATGACACAACCCTTTATCAGAAATCGGTGATTGGATGCCTCAGACGGAGCAAAGGATGTTTTATGTCTAAAATCACGTTTCCTCCATTTCTTTGTCCTTGTATCTTTGCCTCACATCTTACATGGGCGGGACTAAGAGCCAAGTGAGGGAAACATGGATGCAATTAAGAGAATTGGGATTAACCCTGTGACTGGCTGCACAGCTGGGGTCAAAGTTCAACCAGTTTGAACTGTAGGCACACCCCTGCTCCACTCACACTGTCCGCAGACCTCCACACCTTTTCTTTCCACTCACATTTCTGCCTGCATTGACACTAAATGTTAGACAAAACAAATCTAACACACTTAGCCTGAAAACTGCTTTCTGAAGTTTCTTTGAGATGCCTCAGTGAACTTTACCACAAAACTAATGATCACATTCACCAAGTTATTCACTGCTTAGGTAAACCGAGTCTGCTCCCTTATATTTTTGTTAAAACAAAGGTTTTGCGTTAATATCCATAAGCTACATTTCGAAGCTGTATAATGTCAGATCTGCTTCTCACCTGTATACATCTAACCCTAAGTCATCGACCCCAGAACCAGAACCAGAACCGAACCCCTCCCCTTCTCACCTCCAGGTAGGGGATGATCCTGCATGAGAACTCTCCCAGCAGCCAGTTCTTGGTGAGCTCGTGAAACACCACGAGCGGCAGGCAGAAGAAGATGACAACGAAATCCCAGAGCGCGAGGTTGGCCAGCAGCGAGTGGGAGATGCTCCTCAGGTAGTAGTTGTGACACACGATGCACATGACGGACACGTTCCCGATGATCCCCAAAGCGAAGATGGCGGCGGCGGTGATCATGACCGCGTACGCTCCGTACGACTCTGCGGTGACCGGGTAGAACGGGTTCCTCATCTGCTTGCGTCTGGGCCGCGTATGCACCGGGACGAACGGCGTGCTGTCGGGAAAGTCCGGCTGAGAGTATTCTTCCTCAAAGTCGCTGGTGTTGAGTCCGAAGGGCGGCTCCTCTTGCTCCTGGGCCATGGCCGCTGGCAAAGTCTCCGATGTGGCTTCGTTCTGCAGCGGCCCGCTCCGCTTCGTCCTGTCGGGCGTTGAGCTCCGTCTGCGCCGCCGGGCGGGTCTGGGCCTCCCCGGGGGGCCAG
>NW_018127899.1:2641092-2654485 GCF_001952655.1 Monopterus albus | reverse complement strand
TGGTCCTCCCGGAGATGCAGATGCGTCCATGGTCGATTTTTACGGGCACCTCTCCCACACTGCATCCACTTTTCCCCAGCTGAATGACATTCTTCCCGCCCGTGCGTAAAGCCCCCTCCTCGGATACAGGTCGGATTTGCGGCGCTTTATACCGCTCGTTGTTTTTACGCACAGCACGCCGGGGTGCCAAAGTCCTCAGCAGATCAGAGGATGACCTGTTTACAGTATCCAGCCATGAGGTGTGTGCCCTTACACCGCGGGTGTCCCTAGTATCCTCCACGCTGAATGTGCGCCATCTCCGGCTCTGCGCGTTCCTGTCAGCGGTGGTAGATTCATAATGAGGACTGAAAGTTGTCTTTGTTTTCTGCCACTGGTGCTGACTCGCCACGACCTCTCTGCACAGCCACAAACAGAGTAACTTCAAGACCTGAAGCCGCATCGTGTGGTTCTGTCTAACCCGTGACACGAAACAGTGAGATCCACGACGATCGATCCATCTCTCTGGTTCCCGATGATCAGCTGGCAAGACACAAACATGAACTTTATACTGCTACAAAATGTTGTCTCTCCTCCATTTTCCGCGCAAACAGCTTTCATAACAGCTTTCGGTTGTATAAAACACATGAACTTGTAGGGTTCCAGTGCGTTCTGGAGCGGCTCTGGTTTGGAGGCATCACCAAGACACCAAACACCAGAGCGGAAAAGGTGGAGACTGGGTGGAGAGCTGGATCCCAGCTGAAGTAGGTCCACCACCGTTCCGAAATGTTTGTGGGTACAACCGCTCCGGAAAGCTCGGAGATCAGGGTGGGGAGAGATGCAACCGGAAAAGACGCCGAGCTTCGCCTGAGAGAGGATCCCTGAGTGGGAGGAGTAAGGGGGCAGTCGTCTGTCAAGCCTCTGATCCGATAATTAACTGTATAGAGCCTATAACACACTGAACTGTCATCTGTGTGAGATCATCCACCAGACCAACAGTGATTTATTTTCAGTGACACTGATAAGCGCGACACTTGGTAAAACGTGCATTTTTGTAGCTCATTCAACAACTAATACACACAGCATATACAAACCTGGATGTTGAAATATTCAGTTTTCTTTTATTGTCATGTGTATTAGCTGTTGTATGACTCTACAGTTTGATATTAAAAGAAACACAGAAACATTGTTGCAAGAATTTTCTTATTGAATCTCACTGAATATCGTTTTTTTTAAACTGTAGAAACGTCCCAGCATGCATTTGCAGGAAACTGGAAGCCAAAGTGAAGAATTGTTGAGTGGAAGGAACTTTAGTGAATAAATATTTGCAGGTACTGTGCGCCACCTAGCGGAGAGTCCGGTATTACACGTGCGCCCCCTTGCTGCGCCAGTTTAGATCCTCAAGATCTATACAAGACATCGTCACAGGTTTGGGGCTTGTTTGTCACCTACAGGTTTTAAAAGGATTTTCTGCAAACCAGGTGGCATCAGTGAAACTGGAAGTGTTTCGGTCTCTTTTTGGCCCAGTGTGTGTTGACTGGTAGCTGTGGTCTCTGATGGCCTTCAGGATATTGACTCGTGATTTGAACTTTACCACAGCCTCGCTCTGGTGTGGGACACAGACGTTGCTCTTCTCCAGTGTCCAACAGCAGTTCATGGGAAAACAAGTAAAGCAGAGAAAGAGAAATATACAATATTTACCAGAAGTCATATGGGAGTTTTTTTTAATTCCTTGATCATTGTATAGAAAAATCAAAGACATACAAATAAGAGCATTAAGAATATGTGTGCAACCAGAAGTCATATGGGAGTTTTTTTTTTATTCCTTGATCATTGTATACAAAAATCAAAGACATACAAATAAGAACATTAAGAATATGTGTTCAAAAAGGGATACATTACTGATTTTTGTACTCAGTATTTGTGCCCCCCTTTGCTTGTATCGAAAAGAAATCCTGTCAGTAAAGGATCAGTTCGTGTTGATGAAGTGTGTCCTGCTGCGAGTTGACCAGCAGATGGCACCACTGCCGAGGCTCAGACCAGGGACACAGAAATGAAAAACAGTAAACTAAGTGATGGCTGATGGTTAACATTTAAGTGACACACCAACACTGTGACATATCAGAAGCTAAAACTGCTGCATTCTCCTCTTTCACAGCTGCTGCTCTGTTTTATCCTGAAAAATATCAGTTTTAACTGCAGCATATTAACCATGCAGAATTGACTGACCTCTGATGTCCAGTACTGTTCTGTAGGTTACGTTGGGGAAAATCAAATGACAGACATTTCACTTCACAATGCAGCACTGTGCACTAAAGGTTTGGTTTAAACATGAGATAAACAAGACTAACGACTCTGTGAGACAAACTAAATGCTAAAGTTGGCATCCTGACAGGCCGGTAATGACAAGATGCAAATGTTACACACAAGATGCAAGTGTTATATGTGGTAAAACATTAAACCCCAGGCGATCACAATTCACCTGACAGGGACCTAAATATTAGTTCAGACACGTTAGTCTGACATTAGCGCCACCGGAGCCACTAGCATGGCTAAAGATGGTCCTGGGAGCTGCTAGTTTGGACCTTACCAACAAGCAGAATGTTTTGTGTAAAAGGATCAGTTTGTTTGAGGTGGTGAAGGTTTGATAAAGGTTTCAGTCACAGACTCTTATCAAGCTGGCCGACAGCTGTAATGGCTCCCTGTTTCAGAAGGCATTCCCTGGCTGTAAAACAATCACTCATTAAAATGATTTAGTCTTTTATTTTGAAAGAGTCATTAAATGGTACAGGAAACAGAAGTTTTAAACATACACTAACATTTCAGGCATTTCACCTACATTTATTTTGTATTTCACAATAAATAGCAATAAAAGAAACCAAGACAAAAACAGGAACAGTTTTGAAAGAAACAGACCCGGGACCCGCAGATGGTTCAGGTGGGCTCGGGCTCAGATTGGGCACACGACAGTTTGGTGATGGTGGTGTGGCAGATCTGGTGACAGGTTTGGTTCTGGACCCCGTCGTCTTCGCCTCTGTAGGTTGTCAGACACAAGTCGAGCCAAGGGCGCCCACCTGAACACACAAGTAAAATACACCTCTGTCCTGAAACCCTCATGGTATGTACAAGTCAAGTGCCCGCTTGAGTGCAGGTGCACTGCCCCTCAGATGCCTTGCTGGTTTTATTTTATTCACACAGAAATAAGAGGTAGGTCAAATCAGATGCTATCACAAATACATTAATGACGACAGTGAATCTAACCGTTAACTGAGAACTTTTTCCTGTAAACAAACAAAATGTGTTTTCACGATTTCTTATTCCTCACATTTCCTTCTCACATCTTATGTGGACGTGGCTAAGGCACAGGGAAACATAGATGCAATTAAGGGAAGTGAGATGCAGCCTTAAAGAACATGGAGGCTTCATCTTCTTTGTCTCAGCAGGTTAAAGTTTCAGTCCGTCTCGTCACTGCTTTGTAACAGGTTTACTCTGAAACTGACAAACCTGTTGAATTTGATCTATATTCTAGTTGGGGTTAATAGTGCTGGGGCTGGTGAGTTTGACAGGCGTACCTGTACTGCCCCCTGGTGGACACAGGGTCTCCACTGTTTGACGGACGCTGTTCTGGGCCTCCTGATTGGCTGCTACATCCTCCGCTGACACGTTAAAAAATAACTCCTGGTGGAAGACACAAAAGTTAACAGATAACTGTTTCAGGTTCATTTGTCACAGAGAAAACTGTGTAATCACAACTAACGAGGACTTTCATTATTGATTAATCCGATCATCTTCCCAACTGATTGGTCTATTTACTGTCAGAAAATACAGGAAAGGGCCGTTTCAGTTTCCTGAAGCTCAAATCAGTTTCTTCAAAAATCCCCGTTTGCTGACTGAAAAACATAAAAATATACTTTTAAACAGGACAAAGAAACACACAAAAAACAAAGAAATGGAAAAGATTAAAATAAGGACTGTTTATTTTTCTATGAAGAATCAAAATAGATGCCCGTTAATTTTATGGTCGTTTATTTGACTGTTACTGCTCTGAATCACAACTGAAGCTATAAAGTTCCATAAAAACATTAGAAGTCTGGTGCTGGTACCTTTTTAAAATGAATAAAACTTTATTAATCCCTAGAGGAAAAAAAACGGTTTGGTTTCTCATGCACAGAGCAGACAAATTAAAGGCAAACTGCCATTATAGTAATAATCCTAATACACAGGCCTCTATGATTCTGGTAAAAGTCCAGTCAGACAGAAATAAGTAAAGTGAGTTTCCTCTTCCTTGTGATCTAATCTCATCTGATCCAGAGTGAGCGGGACTTTAAATGTGATCTGAAACTCACGGCATCCCTCCACAGGAACACGGCCAGCGTGTCGGTGGCATCCTGCAGCTCGAGTTTCATCAGCAGCACGAACTTCAGCAGCTGAACACCGAGAGCTGCAGAAGACCAGAGACGATAAGAAGGTGTCTTATTTCACAGGAGCTGAATCAGGAGGAAGGAAAATGAAACAAAACATTATGTTGAAGAGCAAACTTTTCAGGGGTTTTAAACAAACCCAACATGTCAACACAGAGGAAGTTGAAGTTGAGAGCAGGGCCTAGTGTTAAATCACGGCTGAGACCTCACTGACTGCAGCCAAAGTCCAAAAACAAAGAAGCCAGTTAACGTGAAAAAGAGAAACATTTGACTAACTATAATGAAAGAACTGCAACAAATCTCAGTCCATCCTCCATCAGGGAGCTTCCATTCCTTTTTTGTTTTCATATTTCGATGTCCAACATTAGTTCTGATGCCAGACTGGATCCTCCTGAACATGGAGTATCCCAGTCTTATACAAACCTGTGCAGAGATGCTCGTCGCTGATGTTTCTTTCCAGCTGCTCTTTGCTGGAGGCGTTTGCTGCTCTAACTTCTTTAAAATACTCCAAAGGTGTTCTACTGAATTCACATCAGGAGTGGTCAGGTCACAGATTTTCAAAATGTGTGTGATTTTTACACTGCCATGTTGGAAACGCTTCCTGAGACTGGCTGTTGTCTTCTCATTCAGCATTTGGGCACACTCACATTCACAGTGCCATCTGTAATCATAGTCTTCCTACACCTTCTGCACTCCTGCTACATCAATTCACCGCCTTGGCCACTTAGCGGCAGGAGAACAAGATTAAAACACAACGCTGGTATTTTAGTGCTACTTGTTTCCTCTGACAGTCCAGAGATACAAGGAAAACTCTCACTCACCTTCTGCAATGATCTTCTCATCGATCACCTGGACTCCTTCAGCAGTCGGCTCCCTCAGCACAGCCTCAGAGCACCGCTTGCACCTGAAGCACGCACAAGAAATCACAAAGAGTGGTGGTAGCTTGTTGACAATTTTAAACAATGCACCTCCAAAGTGTCCCTCAGTCAGAAGCAAATGGAGGCTAATATTGTTGTATGTGACCAATCATCAGCAAGGAGCTGCATGCAGACAGTGTGATCACAGAGCACGAGAGTGCACTGGAGGCCCGGTTACATCACTGTCAAGGTTCACAAATGTTCTGCTGAAGCCGACTGTGCTGTATCAGTGCATGTGAGGCTCATCTCTGACCCATAGTATCTCTTCCTGCCCCTGAACAGGAACGGCACTGACAGGTCGAGTGGAGCCAGGCGACCTTCTGACGACCTCACAGGGACGATGTTCTGGTAGCTGGCCGCTAGTCGACACGTTTCCTCCAAAGTGGAACCTGCAGGACACCAGAACCTCTGTCACCTTTATCCTTTCAGATGATGAAACACTTTTGTGTAACTTGCATGATCAAATCCCCTAAAATCTGTTCAAAGCTTCAGTGTTTTTATTTGCTTAAAAAATGCCACGTTAAGGCACGTAAACAGTGTCTGATCAGACTGTTACCCCTGAGGAAGATGAGCTCCTTGGTTTTGCCCTCAGACATCAGCTGGGCAGACAGGTGAATGTGCAGAGTTCGGTTTGAGGATCCCAGGGAGACTCCGGGGACATCGACCTGCCCAGAGAGCGCCCACGGCGGGGGAGTGCAGGCCCCAGAGTCTCGGGACGCCTCAGAGAACAGACCTGCCACCAGCTCATCATCAGGGATGTCCTGCCTAAGGTCACAGTGCAGAATCAGGAAGTCACTGATGAGACATTTACCTCTAGTGGCAAATGTGAGCAGCAGGAGGAAGAACTGAATCTTAGAGTACAGAAGTATAGTTCAAATGAATACCACTTTAATAAATTCATGTTTCATTTTGGCTGTAGAATGAATTTCAAAGTCATATTTATCATCATTTACATCTCTGACAAATCTAAAAGGAACTCAGTGAGAGTCAACGTGCACCAACTTGATTCCTTTGTCTAAAACTTCAGCCACAGGGGAATCTGTTTGTTTACACTGGATCTGAAATGTGCTGCATCCCCACTAAGGAATATAGGTTTAATTAGTCGTGTGTGTGTGTGTGTGTGTGTGTGTGTGTGCGCGCGCCTACAGAGATGTGCACTTGCTGCAGTACAGTTTCAGAGCCTGGTGGAGCATGTGGGGTTCATAGGAGCTCAGCTGGACTCTGACATGGTGAACTCGACCTGGATCGGACTGCTTCACTTTGGACAGTGTCACAGGTTGTATGTCGTGACTGCAGCATCTCTCTGAACACATAAGACAGTCAGACACGGGCAGAATGACTTTCAGCAGTCAAAGCACCACTACTAACATGAACACACAGCAGACTACAGAATCTGCACAGCATCATTAAATAAACATAACCTCAGCCATTTTGCAGACGCCCCACAATCAGAACGTTAAATTACAAAACTGAAATCTCTCATGATCTTTACATCCTTCACAGAGTCTTGCATGCTACTGACTGGGTTTGTAAAATGTTTTCCACAAACAACGTCAGCGAGAAGAAGCAAATATTCACAAATCCATCAGTTTGGAAATATTTTCATTATGTTCTGCACTGAGGTAAAACTACACATGATTTACAGGAAATGGCTTAAAATCTTCCAAAGACACAGTCGGAGGAAAACACCAGGGAATGTTATGTTCACTGACTCAACTTTGTATTCTAGTGAAGTTTATCCATACTATATTGTGGTATTTCCTGAGGTGCTAATAACTCATCTGACCTTCAGAGAACACCTTCAACTCCACAGAAGTTTAAGATCATAAACTAACTGGCTCCTCTGCCTGTTCAGACATTTATCAACATGACTACTCTGAACACACGTATACAGAAGTGTTGGTCTGTGCCCAGTATGTGTCATTTACACTCGACCAGTCTGCAAAGGTTTTTCACTTTCCTTACTGTTGTACTTTTTAATGTCGGCACATTCTTCTCTGAGGAACAGTCAACTCATATATATTTATATTTCATGAAGAAACAACTGATCTCATCCACAGTGCTGAGTAACTTTCTTTTTCCCGTTTTTTTTATTTTTTTTATCTGCTTCTGTTTTTGTTTCCCGTCTCGTGTCTGATCTTTATTAGACTTGACTGAACTGTTTTCTACTGAGGACCTTGAGCTTCCTCCCCTGCACAGATCCAGACGTTTTAATTGTCTGAGCAAACAAAGACTAAATTCTCTGAATGTTTCTGACTTGTCTGCCTTTGACCTGCTTTACAACATTTCTCTTTGAATTCTGGAAATCCAGAGCTGCTGAGAAACAACAGAAAGCAACTGCCACCAGTTTGTTCATCTCCACAGTCTGTGGAGGAGTGTGCAGGTCTGAGAGTTGGGGAGGACTGAGAGAGAAAGGCAGTGACAGCTGATCTGACAAAAACAACTGATCTTCAAATGCTTCATATACACTTTCATTTGTTGCAGACCTGCTGGGCAGCTGTGGTGTGTTGTGTGTCATACCTGTACCGCACTGCACCGTTTCACCACCTGAAACACAGACAGAGGAACCATCAAGGCCTGAACCAGTGTTCAGAAACAGACTAATCGATCTGCGATAAGTAGCACAAGCCACCGAACACACAGTGAACACACCTGAGAGAAACATTTCGTTAGAAGGTCTAAAACAAGCTGCTGAGTTCAGCTCATCTCCTCCAGTGTCTGTGTATAATGCTCATAGTCACAGTGACCAGTTTCTTAATACTAAACAGCAATTTGTGTAAAAGAAAAAAAGGCTGAAAATAAAAGTGGAGGAGTTGTGATTCAAGTACAACAGGTCTGTTTCCTTCTTAAATCACTGCTTTTAAATTGAAACATTCACAGCAGATGAAAAGCAAATACTTGTTCAAGCATTATGCAAACAAGGACTTTTCACAGGGAAAGTAAATTAAGTAAATTAGGGGCGAATTTGTGAGAAAGAGCTGCTTTCATTTCTTTGGGATATATGTCATGTATAATTACAACTGGTAGATCATGGGTTCAATCTAGTTTTCATAATCTTTCCTCACCTGCTAACCTGTTATTTAAAAAAAACCTGCTTCTCTATGTTTAAACTGCCTGAATTAAGCTTTTATACTGAAACATTCATGCGCTTCTTGCAAAGAAACAACGCCCTGGTTATTTTGTCCACACAGTTACACAACAGACAGCAGTCCTGCACATTTGAGCAGAGTTTTTTCATGTTCTTGAGCTGAAGCTGTTTGTCAGTGCAGAAACATTCAGGTCACAGTTGCACTTTGGATGTTTTATTTTGCCTCCAGTGAAGCGTGGGCTTTTACAAGGCCCTGCTAATGGAAGCAGCTCCCTGCAGCTCAATCCCACCCATACTTCACTCCATCCATCACTGAAGAGAACGGTCTGTCTAAACAGTCAGGAAATTCCTATTTCTGCCTCTGGCAAAACAAAACATTTCTTATTGGATCAAAGACTGGCAAGCGGCTGCCACCCTCCTTCTTTCTTATTTGCACAATAAAAATTAAATTTCCCTTCTCAGTCGGCTGTGAGCAGACACTACAAAGCAGACTTAAGAAATGTACTGTCATAGCAGCAGCCCCGTGATACTGCACTGCACTACTGAGCACTGCTTATGACCAAATGCAAATGTCACCGTGATGAGTCTGTGACAGTGACAATGCTACTGACCAGTAACCTGCCGAACTGTTAACATGAAGGCCATGCCAGACTGAAGAATGAGGAGAAAACATGTGGGCACACGAACATTAGTAGCAAATCTGATCCATCTAATAGTTCAGATATTTCAGTCTGGACCAACTGGTTAGCAGCAACATGCGTCGAGTCGCCACAAAACTCACTGAAAGAAGCTTAATCAGCTGATCAGTTGGAGCAGGAGCAGCATCTTCCTGCAGCTGCTGACTGGTCAGGATGCATAAAGTTTGACCTCAGTTTCCTACCTGGAGACTCTGGTGGAGTGCTCCAGACATCCAGCAAGTCTGAGTCACTCAGTTCGTCGTCGTCATCCTCTGTGAAGCCCTCAAAGACTCTACAGATACATAAACAACAGACAACAAGAAACAGACTTGTACATAAACACACAAATCCTGGGAATTAAGCTCAAGTTGTTCCAGTGAACTTAATCAAGTCTACATTTAAAAAATGGACTGAACCATTGATTATCTGATATACACCACATTGTTCAGTGCACTCTTTAAACCCAATGCTCAAAACTTTTAACCTTTCAAATTAAAAGCTATAATCTTCAAAAATGGGTGGATGGAACAAAATGAATTACAGACATGAGGTTTGAATTTTGGAACAAACTATGACTGATCTTTGCTAAATGAATCCATTATGTATCCTGTCAAAATCCAATTCACACATCTCTCTACACTAACACTGCCTTGGTCTTTTCTGCTCTTATTATGCTGCACTACCAGACCCAGAGGTCAGTGTGCAGCGAGAGGTAGGTTTCCTGTAATGACTTTATTTTTAGCCTGAGTATTGTGTGTCCCTCGTCTGTGTGCCACACCTCTCTAGCTCCTGCACATCGGGGCTGTTCTCTGGAAGAATCCGGATCCCTCTGCCATATGCTGTCCCTCCATGCAGGTGAAAAGCCAGATGATCCACTTCCACTGACTGGCTGCTGGTGAGACCGGGCACCTTACTGGATCCTGGGATCGCTCGCAGGTTGTAGATCCTCAGGAAGTCACTGGGCTGAGGGGGCGAACGAGAACGTGAACACATCAAAATCATTCATTAAAAATAAGAAATGCTGGTTGATGTACTGGAAACGTTTTATTAGTAGACAAAAAGCAAGAGAAAGAAGTTATGGAGACTATAAAGGAAATAAATTCAGTTCAAAATAGAAGGTCAAAGATAGTTTCGCATGTATTATGAATTCAATGTTTTTGAAAAGACTTGTCAAACCCAGAACCTTCTTGCTATGAGGCAACAGCATTAACCACAAAACAATAATAATTTTTGCCACTCGGGCGGAGCAGAAGAAGCTGTAACTAACCCTGACAATAATCATCTCATAAAGTAGTTGTGGCTAACGTGTTAGCAACAGCTGCCTACTTCTACAGCCAAGAGATCCACATGGTCACCCTACCGAAGTCATGTTGGTGTCCATTGTTCTGTGCCTCCACCTCCTCCTGCCAGAATATATGGATCTTAAGCTGTTATCTGCTCCACTGTGTTTACCAGCTAGTCTCCAACAGTGTGTCTGCTGTTTGCTGCTGAGCAGGTGGTGGACATCACACCATTTTATTATTATAAAACTAACGATAAAAGTGGCTTTTAGGAATTTCTAATGTGCCTACATGCATGTAAACACAGTTCAAATAAATCAGACTCAACAATAACAAACATGCTTCACAATGATTCATCCCAAAGTTCCATCACACTCTTCACCCCCTGCAGGTGTTTCTAGTTTTCTGGTCAGTCAGTGTAGACTACATCAGGTGTTATCCATCAGCAGATGGCAGTGTTGCACCAAACCTGCAGTCAGTGTGGCACTGATGCACAGGCTGTTCAAAGGACTTGCTTTGGAGGGTTTTTTTATTTATTTTTAAATCTCCCAACTCTTCATCACGAGCCTGCAGCCGACAGAAATCTGTCCTCACTTTCATCATCAACACACTGATCGAATGTCACAGGGCCTCACTCCCATTAGATATTTCACTGAAGCCTCCATACTGATTTCACATGATCGATTATAGTCAATTTGAGGGCCAGATATACACATATATGACCTTTAACTGTTATAGCTGGAGAGCACAAGAATGATTTAGAGTGAATCTTCTAGTAGCTGTGGCTTCTTTTAAATCCATTTTCACCATTTACTGAGAGTCACTGTCGTCAGCGAACACATGAACTGGGAGGACTGGAGAGCCACCACAACACACAAAAGCATTTCTGTTATCTGACATTATCCTTTAAAGAGCCCACAGCACGCCTTTCCTTGTTTTTTTTTGACTCATCTACAATGTTACGACAATGAATTATCATCTTAGATGTGACCTAAAGCTCAAAGAATGACGGGGTCTGAATGACAAATGAATGGGCTCTGAAGGAGGTGCAAACAGCCACATATGTTCTTGTACAAGCATTTTAGATTGTCAAGCACACCAGTTAATTTTAGAATTTAAATTTAGAAGTCTTTCAGCTATAAACAGATTTTAAAAAGGGGCTCTGAAGGAGGTGCAAACAGCCACATTTTCTCTATTTACTCTGCATAGATGTTCACATAAATGGAGAAAAAAAAATCCAAAATAACAGGGTAAATAAAAGACCATGAAATCTTCTGGTACATTTAGGCTCAGCTTTCAGGCAACCGCTCCAACATCTACTACCAGAAATGAATCACCAGTCATCAGCTCTGTAATCCCATCAAAAGATCTGAACACAGTAGGGTCAGCTGATTAGCAACCTATTTATCTCCATTTGATTAAAACAGGTTTCCAAAAAGTAAGATTTAATACAACAAAGACCAGAAGAAGTGCTCTCCTCCGTTTATTTGGGTGTATATTTTCATTTCAATCCTCCTCATCCTCAGCAGCACTTTCTAAGTACACAGGAAAACATGCAATTTGAATATGAATCATTATGAAGATCATAAAAGTCCCACTGAGACCAAACAAACAGAATCCCAGACTGTGCCTGGGTTTCATTTCATCTCCAGAGACCTGGATGTTTAGCAGAAATAGACAGAAGAAAACAACCATAAGTACTCAGGAGTCTGGTTGTGTTTTCTCAATGCTACATGAGAGTTTAACAGGGAACAGGTGCAGAAAGAAGAGGGAGTGTGACTAATGTTAGGAGACTGTGAGAAAACACCAGAGGACAGACAGGGGGGCAGTCGGCTCTGATCTGGCCCGGGTGAACCCTCTGTAGCAGGCCTCGGAGGCCAGGTGTGACTGTAACAAGCAGACATTCAGCTGAGAGAAGCAGAACTGAGTTTATATGCAGAACATGACTCATGTGATCACAGGACCAAGGTCACAGTATGTCCAAAAGCACAGCAGCTTACTGAGGACGAATTTGTAGATGAAGGTTGGAGCTACAGTTCTTAACCTCAGGTGGTAACAAAACTTGAATGTTTTCATTTTCATTCATCTATTTTCATCTGCTTTTTGTACTCCGATTCATTTAACTGTTCTCCAAGCTGGACTTAAACACCTCTGGGTTTTTTGCTAAGTGGACAGAAGAGACAAAATGGACTCCCATGTGCGGCCTGCATCAATACGAGACCTTTTCGGACACAGTGCTTCCCTTCTCCTTTCAGTTGGTGAAGTTGTAGCAGTATATTCTACTTTGCTCACAGATGGTAACAGACTCTCTGACATCTACAGCGAGATGATGCTGGCATCTAAGAGTCCACATAAAGAGCCAGGTCCATAAAAACTGTTTGCCCAGTTTAGTGTGCACAGAGCCCAGATCTCAACAGCAACCAACACCCTTGGGAAGTAGAACACAGATTATGGTCCAGACCTCATCACCAACATCAGAGACCTCACAATGCTCCTGTGTCTAAATACAAACTAATTCCTGCAGCCAGGTTTTAAAATCTGGTGACTGTTGTGGGTCACATGATCTATTAATCAACCCTAGACCTAAACATAGTTATAACTCATTTGAAATTCTCACCCTGAGTCTCTCACACCCAAACTGGAAAACTCAAAAGCCTGTTCTGTTTGTTACTGTATACCGTCCACCTGCTCCTTATTCAGAGTTTTTAAGTGAATTGTCAGACTTTCTGTCTGATTTAGTGCTTAGTACAGATAAAATAATCATAGTAGGCGACTTTAATATTCATGTAGATGCCGACAATGACAGCCTCAACAATGCATTCTGTTCATTATTAGACTCAGTTGGCTTCTCTCAAACTGTAAATAAACCCACTCACTGTTTTAATCACACTCTTGATCTTGTTCCGACATATGGCATCGAAACTGAACACTTAATAGTTTTTCCTCAAAACCCTCTTCTGTCTGACCATTTTCTAATAACTTTTGAATTAGTAGCAATGGATTATACTCTATGTGGGAAACAATTCCACTACAG
>NW_018127899.1:2604931-2637416 GCF_001952655.1 Monopterus albus | reverse complement strand
CTTTTCTTCTTTTGTCTCTCCTCTATCCACTCACCCCAACCGGTCGAGGCAGAAGGCCGCCCACCAAGAGCCGGGGTCTGTCGGAGGTTTCTTCCGTTAAAGGGAGTTTTTCCTCCCCACTGTCGCCAAATGCTTGCTCAAGGGGGATTTGTTGGGTTTTCCCTATGTAATAATATTGACTTTACTTTGTAAAGTGTCCTGAGATGACTTTTGTTGTCATTTGGCGCTATACAAATAAAATTTGATTTGATTTGATTTGATGATGCCTCTGAATAACTCTCACAACCGAAACAATCGGTCAACCAGAGACTGGCAGGATTGGGAAAGTCATCTGCCTACATAGCCAGCAATGAATCGCTGTCTCAAGAAAGAAAGAAGAAAAAAAAAAAATGAATCAACCTAAACTGACGGCTCCACGTTTGGTTCCTTAGAGTACTGAGCAAAATATTTATTTGGCCTCAATAACAAAACTCAGGATTCATACTGACACTTGTTATTAGTTACTGCATGTGATTCACATCATGGTCATCCTCATCAGACCAGTCAGTGACCCCTCATGTCCTATGGACGGGGGCGCTGTCCTCCAGGAGGAGACCACTCCATTATTCGGGGTTTTCACTGCATCAAAATACAGAAACTATGATATGTTTGTGATCAAAAGAGTCATTTTCTCTGCTCCTTGTGTCTGGTTACAAGAAATTAAAGTCTTGATTAGACCAAGATTACCTGACATTATTTCTTTTATAAAGGAAATAACAGCTCTGGAGAAAAGACTAAATAACCTCACGGTGCCATCATTACTACCACAGTTGGCATAGCAACCAACAGCAGGAGAATCAGTGGTATCATTACAGCCTTGCGACCGGCTTGTTGAGCTCTGTGACCAGTCAGATCATTCAGCTGGGGTGTCATAACGGGCACATTATCACTGTCAACATGTGCACGGGGGGCGTTCAGGAGCTGTAGGACACGCTGGTCCACAGTTCAGAGCGCGATCGGCCCATCTGACAGTAAGTTGAGCTTCCTCTGCAAATAAACAATGTTCTTTTTAAAGAGGTCGAGTGAACAGAGAGCAGCAGCCTGTGGCAGCTTCTGTAAGTACTTGATGTGT
This sequence comes from Monopterus albus, assembly GCF_001952655.1. Classification (NCBI taxonomy): domain Eukaryota; kingdom Metazoa; phylum Chordata; class Actinopteri; order Synbranchiformes; family Synbranchidae; genus Monopterus; species Monopterus albus. The sequence continues at coordinate 2,636,305 of NW_018127899.1, read as the reverse complement.
ATGAAAACTAAACACTCCACTGTCCGCCCACTGCCCGACAGCTAAGACGTCGCTGCTGCTGTCTCATGGTATTAGTGCTGCTCGGCTGCTCAGTAAAAAAGGATTCCTTATAATTCAAAAAATTGCTTTGGGCCTCCACAGCTTCTTGTTGAGCCAAGGCTCAATGAAACAGCTGAAAAACTTGTGCCCTCACTGAGAAGAAGAAACATTCATTTCACAGTGGCTTCTTTATGAAGCAGCAGGAAATGGGCTTTAAAAGCCAGACAGACCCAGCCTGACTTGACAACAGGGCTTTTTATGGTGGAGCTCAATGGAGAGCAGGGGACGTGACTAGCTGAAGTATACCATTTCAGGTTAAATACGTCGACTGCACACTGGTTAACTTTAAAACAGCAGAACTATCATTCACAGGCTGATAGCCTGTACAAGCATTTTAACAGATATTGCACTGAGGTTTGTCATTCTATATATACATTCATGGGTTATGTGGATATTGCACTGAGGTTTGTCATTCTATTATACATTCATGGGTTATGTGTTGATCAGAACGAGGGCTCAGGGGAAGAAACTGTCCTTGTGTCTGGTCGTCTTGGTGTACAGTGACCTGTAGCACTGTCCAGAGGGGAGGAGTTCACAGTTCATGTCCAGGGTATAAAGGGTCTGCAGAAATCCTCTCCGCCCTGCTTCTGACTCGTAAGGTGTACAGGTCGTCCATGGAAGGCAGGCTGGCACCGATGGGTCTTCCTGCAGTCCTGACTGTCCGCTGGAGTCTGTTCCTGTCCTGTTTGGTTGCTGAGCCAAACCAGACAGTGATGGAGGTGCAGATAACAGACTCAATGATTCCTCTGTAGAACTGTATCAGCAGCTCCTGAGGCAGGTCAAACTTCCTGAGCTGGAGCAGGAAGTACATCCTCTGCTGTGCCTTCTTGATGATGGTCCTGATGTTGGACATCCACTTCAGGTCCTGAGAGATAGTGGAGCCCAGGAAACTGTAGGACTTTACTGCTGATACAGTGCTGCTGAGTATAGTGAGCTGAGACAGGGTGGGGGAGCTCCTCCTAAAATCCACCATCATTTCCATTCTGTTCAGCTCCAGGCCGTTAGAACCACACCACAGGGCCAGCTGTTAATACAACAATTTTTTTCAGGGTTCTCTTGGAAGAAAAAAAAAAAACCAAAACAAAACAACTTGATCTCACTGAGACTTTCAGATTAAATAAAGCCTAACTAATTAGGAAGAAATGTCTCAACATGGAGACAAATCTGTGTAAGCAGAAGGATTCAGCGTGACGTCTGTTTGTTTGTCAAGACTCAACAGGACTGAACTACTAAATAAATCACTAGTTTATTTACTGTATTCTCAGGGAGACTGTTCAGAGAGGCTCTGTGCTGTGTCGCTCAGTTTCCTGGCTCCTCATCTCTCCTCATGAATAATAGAAGAAGGTTGAGGCAGCGCTCGAGGCCACCATGGAGCCAGACGGTCACCAGGGAAGTCCAGTGAGTCAGTAGGTTAAAAACAACCTTCTCCAGTAGAATTTATTACTCAAACTGGTGAACTGACTTGGACAGGTTTACTCCACAAGAACATAACATTTGTTTTTCTGATTTTAAGGTTGACAAGGAGCCAAACACTGTCAGACTATCTGACTAAAGGAAGTTTTATTTATTTATTTTATAAACTCAGCTCTTCACATCACACCCACTCACACAGACATATCTGTCCAAAGCTGTATGATCTAAATAAATGGTCTGGCCATGAGGTGAAGCTCAGATAAGAGCTGTGTAATGAAGTGTCAGTGTGAATGTGGATCTGAACTCTGGGTTGTTTGAGTGATGCTCTGCTGCCTTCTCGAGCGCCAGGAGAAGCAGCTTTTCTGTTGTGGTCTTTGGTTTTTGGGCGAGCTCTGAGCCTGTGGGCCAACATGAAATCTCATTTTCCACAGAGCTGTGTTCACTACACAGGAAACAGCGTGGGAGTAATGAGGGCACTGCATTAGCTCGTGACCCCCCAGAAATATTCAATGACATGGAAATGTGCACTCGGTCGACCGTGAGTGCGAAAAAATGAGATAGTAAGTGGACGTTGTCAGAGCTGTACACAGATTAAGGAGATCACGATGACAATGTGAGCAACAATCAATGGCTCAGATTGTCGCCACAGCATTTCAGGATGTGGTCGTTAATGAAAACGAAAGCAGCGGCAATGAAATGTACGTCTCTGCTTTGGACATGTAAACTAAATCCTCATAGATTTCAGTCAACATATTAGATTGTGTTGTACCCTGCAGTGACACCGACATTACCTTTAACCACTGACAGTGCCTTTACACTGGCAGTGGAAGCAGATGTTTGGACTAATCACATCTGGCATTTGCCCCCCTTGAAAAATAAAAATACCCAGTGTGAATGCTGAAATGAGACATTAGGATTAAATGTCTTTAATGATCCCTAATGCTAAAATCGTTGTTTTACAAATTAAATGCTTTTGTCTCGATTTCTTTTCTATCTACTACTTTTGGCTGTTCCCATTAGGAGTCGCTACAGCGAATCAACCGTTCACACGTATACATCTGGCACGTTTTACACCAGATCCCCTTCCTGACGCAACACAAATTGGGATATATATATATATGCACAAATGTGGGCAGTTTAGAGTCGCCAGTCAACCTAACCTGCATGTCTTTGGACTGTGGGAGGAAGCCGGAGTACCCAGTATTTTTGAATTGTCCAATTACTTGAATAATTGCAAATTATAAATTGTGTTTTGATGCTTTGGCAACATTGTTTATTGAAACCTTCACACCTATTAAAACCTCTCAATTTAACTAAGGACACGTCGTTCATTTTTTTGCAGTTTTTACAGATATTTGCATGGACATTTGAGGTGTTGGGCACTTGACAAGCTATACATAATTTGAACCCTTGTAAACACAAAGTATCTTTTTTAAAGATCTGAATAAATAAATCATTTCATCGGGTTATACTACATGAACAGCAGTTTAAAGTTGCAAGAAGGGATAAGTCATGGACAGTGACAGGATCAAGGGGCTTTCCTGAACTTGTTCTTTTCTCCTGCATTGATTTGCTAAGAGCCAGTCAGAGTGGTCTCTCTCACCGACAAGGTCCGCTGCCAATTCAACATGCCAAAATGGATGAAAAGCCAAAACAGGATCTGACTAGTGCCAACGGTGCAGGACACACTGGGAAGCGAGGGCGACAGATGCTCACTGGTGGCCCGACAGCGGCCGTTGGCTTGGTGTGAACACAATGCACTGTAATCTACAGTACATGCTCTTCATGTCCTTATAGCTACAGATTTATGAGGTGGTGTGGGAGTGACAGACTAACAGTTAAATGTGACATTTTGTTGCTTTGATTAAGTCTGGAGAAAGTTTCTTCCTGTCTTTTAAACCAGTACCAAATAAATAAATTCTTTATTACCTGTGTGCGTGTTTGTGTGTTTCTGAAGGAATCACTGATCGAGGAGGCATCACACACACTGACGGCAGCACTTCCCCTCACTCTCTTGTTCTCAGCTTCTCTTTTCATCATAATAGGGTCCTTTCTCTCCTAATGGCCTCCTCCTCACCGAAACGCCTCAGTCGATTTCACACAATATCACTGATGATTCACCAGAGGAGTCTTGTAATTGGGGGAAATATTCCTGTTCAAGCACTTCGTTTGAAAGCGTGTGTGTGTGTGTGTGTGTGTGTGTGTGTGTGTGTGTGTGTGTGGTGTGTGAAGTAAACTGACTGATGGGTGTAAAGAGACACCTGTCAGAAAAAAAAAATTCTAATGAGAGGGACATTTTATTTCCATCATTGCGAGCTTTACTTACAGGTTTTAAGTGGATTCTTACACTAGTGTTTTGGTGACTACGTGGGCCCTCCTGTCAGTCACATGCGATCACATCGCTCTGACAACAGAGCGGAGCCACTGTGGGAGTGAATCCATGTGAGAATACAGCAGTGTATAGTCCAGAAGATTCACAATGAGCTAGTGGTGTGTTGATGTTCTACGGTGAACATGATAGTATGCATTCCAACTACTTCTAGCATGTATCATTTAGCATGTTTGCATACTAATGCTTGTTAGTTAACATTCAGCGAAGTAACTTTCTGGATTATAACAATAATATTGATGAGCACACACTTGCGGTGTAAAACTACCACATGCAAAAACAGTGTCTTCCTTGACACATATCCAGAAAAAAAGATGGAAAATTAATTAACAAAATGTGCAAAACATTTCCTGCCAAAACATGACTGTTCTCTGTTAAGGAGCAACAACTGAATCCAAAATTAACCTGATCTTAATTTAATTTTTACACCCCAGCTAAGAGTTTTCACACACCTGACAGTCCTCCTCATACAGAAAAGAAAAAAAGAAAAAAACATTCTCTCCCTTTCACTTCTGTCACAAGTTTGTCTGTGTTTATCTGCAGATCAGGAACCAGGAAGAAAGCAGTAAAATACAAAGGAGCAATCACAGGCCAAACATTATAATACACAACACCACAAAATGTTTAGTTTATATTAGGGCTGCCCACAAATAATTGAGTCATTAGTGGAGAGACGTGTCAGTGGACTGAGACTCTTCCAGTCGAGCCTTTGTTTTTATTTTATTTATTTTTTGTCAGCCAGTGTTACAATAGCAGCCCCAGTTGGTCTTCTCCTCATTTTGGTGTGCCAAACAGCAATTAGCTCAGTACTGCCCCCTGTGGTCACTTCAACTGTGATACTGTCTGAATCATGGAGGCACATTATGAAGGTTTAGCAGACTGCAGAACGAGGAGAGAAGGACAACAAAACCCACTAGGACAAGACACATAAAAGGTGAGATACTTTATTAGAAGTGTTCTCAAACATAGTTTTTTTACGTTTACAAGAGAAAAGATCTCAATGATGTGACTGTTTCTACAACATGCATCCATGCAAATGAGACTAGGAAGCTATATATTTTATAAATAAGAGGAACCGTTTACAGTGTGAGCTGGTGCACGTCAAATGCACAGTCACAACCTGCACTGTTGTTAACCGACAGGAAAAGCTCCAGCTTGTTGGTAAACTCAGCTACAACCACTTCTCAGAAGAAAAACTGCCTATAAGAGCATGGTTTCAACAGAAATACAAGTGCATTGCCTGTCTCCTTATTCTGACAAATCCATATGGCAGCCTGATATTATATATTGACAATCTAAATAGGTTGCAATTTAACTGTTGCATCATAGGCATCTGTCTTTTATTGATTTTTAAATGCTCAGAAATATGTTCCTGTCACTCTGTAGCATTTAAATACTGATGTTAATGTGGTGGAAATCATCACTGATATTCATTCCAGTTGATTTGCTGACAGTCTAGGCTATATATAATTGACTGACAAAACCCTTAGTTGGGTAGAGCCCCAGTTTATATAACACTAATTCAAATAAAAGACATTTGAAGATAGACATACCGACTGACAATAGTAAAAATAGGTGACTCCACACAAGACTCTCTAAAGACATTAAGTTCAAATAATTCCTAATGCTCAAATGACAAATTGACCTCAGGGGGTTAAAATAAAAGGATGGAATCTTTACAGTGTTGATGTTGGTATAGCTCGCTGAGGAAGCCAAACAGAGTCTGACACATCTAAAGTGTGTAATGCACTGCTATACATAAAAAAAAACTGTCCTCCAGCTCTGATAGTTTTTCCTTGATTTGCAACGTTTCATTGAGTTGTATTTAAATCAGTGACTCCCCAGATGATCTCATTCAACACACACAACTTCAACCTCATTACGTCGACTGTTATTTCAAGCAAAATAATGCACTGATGAAGTGTGTTTACAGTGTTTAGAAGTGGTTCAAGATATTCTGTGTAATGAGACAGCTTTTCGATTGTGAAGAGCTCTTTAACACATCCAGTGTCGAGGGCACACATACGTCACGAGGACAGAGCCGAGAGCTGCTCACATGGTAAAAGATATGCTGCTGCCTCAGACTCAACATTTAAATGACTTGGTAACAATAACTGACAGATGATAATTTCATGCAGCAATAATTAGGAAAATTGAGATTAACGTCACTTAGGCAAATAATTGGTAAATGAAGCAAATACTTATGAACAATAGAGTAATTTGTAATTTCTTATCTATCATCATAAAAAGTGTAAACTCACTGATGAGTTCTCCGCAGGAAGAAAAACTCCCACTGAAGAATAAATCAAACTGCCTCAGACGTTTTCTGTTGATTTATGATTGCCTGCGCACATAAGGCTGAACTAGTGCTTCACTACAGGCTATAGTATGGTAGGTTAACAATGATGATGTGTATTTTAGGAGTGAATGGGATGGGCAATCCTAAAGAACCTTCATATGATTTTGGGTCAACACATCATCAATTCAGCTTCACTTCAAAACTAAAGATATTCTGAACAACCTAATTTTGAAGTTTTTGCAGTGTAACAAATTACTAATGAACCGAAAAATAAAAATTTGTATGTACTTGTACTTTGTTTTATTACACTACATCATTCTGCTGCCAGTTTCTCCATTGGTTTTATAAGGATAATAATAATAATAATCACCTTTATTGGCCAAGTATGTTACATACAAGGAATTTGTTTCCGGTATAGAACCGAGGCAGCCATCTCTAACCATTGGGTTGAAGATCACAAAGTTAGCAGGGAGCATCTGGTAGTTCTACACTGAACAAGACATTCTGACAAACTAAAAATCTGACAACATGAACTGAGAGCTGAACAAGCCAAAAATACCAAAGCTCCAGCTCTCAAACATCCAAGGTCTCAAAACTTTAAAGACCCATTTTAAACTTTCACTAATTAAATTGAAGGTTTAAATAAAAGCCAAGTTCTTCAACTTGCAAACAGAGAAGAGAAATCTCTGAATAACGGTCTGGCAGGCGTGTTGTGTGTCTGAAGGGGTTTTGCAGCCCTTAAGACGACACTGGTCTAAGAACTGTATCAGAGCAAGGAAGCAAACAACAGAAAGGCTCTGAAACTACTCAGAGTTAATGTAAAGCCATTTATCTTTAAACATATTCAGAGTCCTGTGTGCACAGTCAAACAACAGCTGTGGCTGCGTGGGATTAATGCTGCTGCAGGAGGCCAGGTAATGTGGTTTCAATAGCTGAATTTCAGTAATTTCCCTGAATAGAACAATAATTTGTGATTATTACAGGGTGGACATCCCTGCAAGAAAACCGTAAAGAGGACAAATGAGCTCTTGGCTTTCTGGCAGCCACAGTACAGGCCCACAGAGCCGTACCAACGTAAAACAAAAGAAGAACAAAGACCTCAGGGTGCTGAGACGCTAAGAACAACATAAAAAAAACCAAAGGCATTTCTGGCTGCAATCACAAGAATTATTAGACAATAGATTTGAAAAAGACAGCGTTTACACCGGAGGGAACCTTTAGAAAGATGGTTATTTGATAAATTGATGAATGTAAGAGAATCATTCAATCAATTCACTCCCTTTTTCCAAGTACTTCCAGAGAAGGAGCTAAAGCAGTTTCACAGGAACAATAACAACACACCAAAACAATCAGTACTTAAACTTTAAAATCATCTATAACATATTTCATTTACTACTGAGACTGACACTAACTGGGAGCTCACAAGTCACCAGCGACTAATAATGGTCCAGAGCTGGTTTTGGTGCACCTGTGTAGGTAATAAAAGCTACCTGTTGATTCTTCATTTAGACGGGTGTACACACACCCCTGAAAAACTCCTTCATTAGGGGGTAGTACTTTCTGAAGGTCTAAGATTTATCAAGACAACAGTCACTGAAAACATCTGAACACAATGGTTAAGAGGCTCAACCTGAAGTTACAACATTGTCCAGTTCATTTGTAAACAACTTCATGGAGGTTTATCCTCAGTGGACACTGGTACCACCGAGTCTGGAGGGAGTAAGTCTGTCTGATTCCAACAGTATGTGTGGGCTCAGACTGGACTGAGATTAGACTAAGAATTAGAAATGTGATTTCTGATGCTGTGTGTGTCATTAAGGTGTTAGTGCAATCTCATCTCAAGAATGGAAACAATGGTCCTAATTTTTGCAACCATCTGTAGGGGCAAATCAGTTTTAGTGTTTCTTATTTTTGTGAGTGACCTCTGACCTTTAGCTTCCTGGCAAACTCCACGTGGTTGTCGTAAACGAGAACATTGGCAATGAGGCTCTCTTTCTTCTTGGAGAAGGAGGATGGTCCCTCTGTGACATTTGGCTCAACTATCACCTTCAGCAGGGTGTGAGGACACCTGGTCCCATCCCATACCTGAAAAACAAACAATAAAACATGACAAAAAGGAAAAAGAAACATGATAGACAAGAGTCAGAACAGCTGACGAGAGCAGTATGTGATGGTGATTACAGTTCATTCATCCAACTCCTTGGTCAAAACCCAAGTGGCGTGCAGCATCACAAAGCCTGTATTGCACTGAAATAAACTCCTGTGTAATATCAGAGATACTACATATTGTACAGCAATACAACATTTTGGAGTCTCATGGTCCATATAAAATCCAGGGTTTATGGATTTGGATTGTTACACATTGTTATTCAGACTTTGTGCATGTTCAATTTGAAATAAAATAATAAATACTGCATTAAAATGCAGTATGAAGTGCATAGGAGATGTAGCCTTGTTATACAGCTCAGATCGTAGAGGTTCAAAAGTCATTCAACATTTGACTACTATATGTCTCTTGGCCAGCTGTGTGTCATTTCAACGCAAGGCCCAGAAGCAACAGGGAGTTGAACATTGTCATTTAGATTCAGATGTTGTCCTTCAATATGAGAAGTAAAGAAGGGGCCTATCAGATCTATCAAAGGTAAATCTAGACAAAAAAAAAAACCTCAACAACCAGGCCAAGGAGCACTGTGGATGTGTGGAACGTCAGTGAAGAAAAAGCCCTTCACAAATTACAGCAAGTCAAGAAAGGCCTCCACGAGGTAGGCATCCATTTTTCCTTGTCAATGATGAAGAGAGAACATCATGACCTAAACCTTAGAGCATTCAGCACAAGACGCAAACTCTGGGCAAGCTTCAAAAACAGAAAACACAATGATGGAAAGATGAAAGTGTGGAGGAAAAAAAAAAAAAGAAAAGAACAGCTCATGACCCAAAGCATCTGTCAAACACAGCGGTGGTTCTCTTAGGGCTTTGGCATGAATGGCTGCCACTGGAAATGGCACTCTGGCACTGATTGATGAAGCAGCAGGATGAGTGCAGCCAAATGCATCAAAACTCACTGAATGACATTTCATCATTAAGCAGGACAACGATCTGCAACCAAAGACCTTTTTGTCTAAAAGTGTCCAAATACAAAACTGTATTCTAAAATCTAAGACGCACACATGGTGACTAGTGAAACAAAACCACGAGTATCAGAGACTCAGACCTGGACTAATAAAACCAAACTGACTGGACAGATTCTACCACAAGAAAGCTCAAATATATTTATAGTTTATTTTTTAAACTGTAAAAGATTTGTCAATTAATTTTAGTAACAAAAATGGAATAAATGGTGTTTAGTACTGGCCCTAAAAATTATTGTCCGATTAATGTGCTGTTTATTTTCTTTATTTCTAATTGTTTAGTCTATAAAATGTGTCACAAGGTTGAAAAACTACAAGTACAAAACACAGGACATTCAATTTACATCATTAAACAGGAGAAACAAAACAATAAATACTCACATTGGAGAAGCTCAAACCAGAGAAAGTTTTTTTCAATCAAAAACAAAATTCTATAAGTGATTTAACAATCTACTCAGCTGTCAAGTGACTGATATATTAATTGTTGAAGCTCTAAACTGTTAAATCCGAGCTTCAGTGCGAACAGGCCGTAACATTTTAACCTAATCTTTCACAGTCAGACTGATTTACAGTATGTAAAATAAGGTTGGTGTACAGTGATGCAGCTCTGAGCAGGAAACATTTAACAAACTCTTAGCCGATCATTATCTCAGGTGCTTACAAGGACACATAAAAATCTGTTTGTGTGAAAACCTCTTAGGATTTGGACAACATCCTCTCCTGTATGTGTCGTTGTGTAAGAGCAGGCTGCTACAGCTCAGAGCTGACTGGAAGCAGACCAGCGTTCACTGCCAATTCCTCTTCAAATTTATCTCTATCAGCTTCACTGGCAGGAGGCCAGCCGTCACTTACAGCCTCATTTCTGCTCTGAAAACGGAGGCGGCAGGTGAAAATACTTAGGACCGAGATAAAATACATGAGACCTTCTCCCGTTGAGGCCACTCAGATGTGAAGTAGATTTACTACAAGACGGATGAAGACTGAAGGCAAACAGCTCCATTATTCCAAAGGGAAAAAAAACAACACCAACTACTTCAGCACGGTTATTTCTTCATTTTGAATGGAACCATAGCTGAGGAACAAAACGGCAACCAGCTTCCTGACAAGACGACAGGTCATATCAGCACTGACAAGAAGATTCAAACAAGTGACTGTGGGTAATATATTAGCTGATGCTAAATGGCCTCCAGGGAAGCTCTGTCACTGAAGGATTTTCTGGTCTGTTGTTTATTAGCAGGAAACATCTCAAAAAAGGGAAACTTCACCCTCTGAGCTACTGTCAGTGACCATCAGTTTGTGATGCCCAGCCTACTGGAAATAAATTCTGGAGTCGACAAATATAGAGAAAAAAACCAAACACATTTTGGTTGCCTGCTGGGACCCTTCTGGAATTTAGCTGCTGGACATCTTAGTGACATGTGAAAGTGACAGTCCTCTGTAATGACAGGGTGTCTGGCTCTTTTCTAGGTCAAAAATCCATTTTCAAACCCAATTATCTGCCTTGTCTGTCCCCAACGTGCACCACGTATCAGCAGAAAATAAACCCATCAGTTGCTGCAGTAGTTTCTATCTGCAGCATTTCTTCAGGTCTCTTACCCTCAGCAGGGTGCAGGTAGTGTCGATGGGAGCTTTGGCAAGCAGCTGGCAGTTCAGGTCGAAGTAAGATTTGGGCTGAACAGCAGATAGAGGGGTCGTGGTAACTGCAGGAAGGACAGTCTGGCTTGCCGCCCAAGATCTCAGCTCCTCCACGATCCGCCGGTCGTCCTGGTCAAAGTGGAAGGAGCGACTTGAAGTCCGCGGCTCCACGGGTCTGCCTACTGTCCCGTCAAACGTCAGCGCAGAGAAACCGAAGGTGTTGACCAGCGTGATGGAGTCGTTGAAGAGCGTGGTCTGTGTGCAGAGACATGGCATCACTCATCACCGTTCTCTTTAACATACATGAGTTTAGCTCCAACACTAGACTAAGGTTACTAAAGGAAACTAATCCTGGCTGGACCTTGACTCTGTGCATGCGGATGATGTCTCCAATCTGAAAGATTTTGGGGTGATCCTCCAGTTTGTCACAGAAGATGCTGCAGCTGATCTTCTGGTTGGACTGGTCAGTAATCTTCAGGGTGGAGCAGCAGTCTGTGGAAAGAAAACCTCCTGTTGTCAGCACGTGAAACTAAACTAAAGAAGAGGTCTGAGATTATTCAGTTAAGCCTGTTGGCTAGTGTTTTTAAATAAAATGTCAGGACGTACCGTGTTCACACTTCTAACTCCTGCTCTGTGAAATAGCTTAAAGCCCATTTTAAAACTACACACGCTGAAAAAATTCCAAGTTATCTGTTGACAGGAAACGTATTTTACCAATTATTAGCACGACTAATTTACCAGCTAATATACTCTCATCCTAGATCTATCTATATAAACATAAATGTGTTTCAAGAAGCCACATCAGTAGAGAAATGGCAAAAACATTTTTGAGGTCATTTAGAAAGAACATCTCATTACAAAGTTTGTCCACCAGGGACGATCCCAAAGTTTTACACTACTAAAATATCTTGGTCACAATTTTTAAATAACCCAATTCAAATGATTCCCACTGATGTTGTGGGTCTACTGGCTGGTTACAGATTATTTCAACTTTCATACACCCATATTAGTGTCAAAATGCAGCTCTAGCCCTCACCAAAACACCAAAACAAGCATATTTGTGCATGTTTTAAAGTGTATGACCATGTTCTGTTCTCAGCAAAAGATTTTAGTTTTGACAAGTGAATCATTTGTAATTAAAACGATGCTGACTTTGTAAAGTTCTCTCTCAATATTCTGACTTTTGTTTTCATATCCATTAGATGTGCACGTCGGCGTGTGTCTGACAGGATTTCGTCTGTGTGAACGTGCATCTGTGTTTCTCGTGTGTGCGTTTCTCCAATGTCTGATCAGATGGATTTTTCTAATATCTCTGTCACAAAGAATTTACAAAGATGATGACAAAGTCTGAACAGTTTCCAGCTGAGACGCTGCTTTCTCCTTATTATCCCTCTGAAACACCCACGCACACACACACGCACACACACGCTGTGTTTAGCTCACTCAGAGATGGCAAAAGTACACAAATTTGTTACTCACATAGAAGTACAGATTAAACGTTGCTCCTGAGGTTCAATGGAACAAATCAGCACAGCTTCCTGTGTGATAAATACTTTGAAGCTTTTCGTTTCACAATGAGCATTCCTTTGTCTGTCTGCATTGTTTACTGCCTGTTTATTTTGCATTGTTTGTTGCTTGTTAATACTATTTATTTTGTTATATTACACAGCCTTATATTGGTTTACTGTTTACTTGCCCCTTGCATGGGGATATGTAAATGCACACTGAGCCGATGTACCAGAGTCAAATTCCTCGTGGGTCTGATACACCTGGCCAATGAAGCTGATTCTGATTCTTTTAATGCCTGACAAGAATCCTTTTCAAACCCAGATATCCGTTATTTATCCGTTATTACACCAGCAACAGATAAACTGAAAATATGCTTTGCCATCCCGCTCCTCTGCACCTTTCTGAGTGTGCTGTACGAGTTTCCATCCAAACAAAAGCACTGAGCTTTTATCGCTTCATCAAACTGTTCCTCTGTTTGTCAACCCATCCCTGTCTCAGCAGCAGTGGTGCAGCTTGTTTCCAGGCCACATTCTCCAGTAACTATCAGTCAAACATCTCAAACACAGCAGCTCACCACCCGTTCTGCTCTTTAGTGCCACAGAGCTCTTATACTTTTGGACAAACAATCCACTTAAACAATAAGAAAACCAAAGTCAGACTGAAGGGGAATAAACATATAAAGTGAAATGACTATTTTAAAAACAGAATATGAACTTGAAACTATCAATATAATATAGAATTAAAAATGTTACAACTCACAAGGAAACAGGAGCAGCTCGTGCTGTCTGTTTTTTTTTCGAGCCTCACTGGGCTTAAAGGAAGCTAGTTAAACAGCTTTGAGCATTGTTAGTATAACAGGCTAAATCTAAATCTAATCTCACAGAGCTGCTAGCAAGGCTATAGACTCTTTCTCCAGTTTAAAGGGTAATGTTCATGACACCGTGTTGCATTTTCTGTCCATCATTTGGTCTGGGGTTCAGGCTGACCTGTTCCTCGGCTCCTGAACGGCTGCTTGAAGAAGACCACCACTCCGTACACGTTGACTACAGACCTAGCCTTCAGGTTGCCCAGTTGCACATATGTATATTTCGGAGTCTTGGGCCTCCTAAAAACCTGAGGAGAAACAAGCACAAAGCACCAGCACCTAGCTTAGGATGCTGTATGCCCCCTGCTGCAGCTGCAGTTTTTCTGCACCTGTGGTCGATATTTATAAAACAATAAGAACTAGCGGTTTTTAAAAGCTGTGACTTCAAAAGTTTAAAGACAATCATATTAAACACTGGCACTCTTCTGGCAAACATCATCATCATCACAGACAAACAGATAGATGACTCTGGGACAGCTGGCCACTGACATGAAGCATCCTGACCGATACAAGAGCACCACAACACACTCCAGCTGCCTGCTCTGCTAAGCAGGCCTCTGACCCCAACCTCAGTGGAGAGCGTGGTGCTCCTCTTGGTGGCCAACAGGGATTTGGGATCCGGAGGCAGCGGCAGGCGGAACACCTGAAAGACAAAGAAAATGATAGGATGATGAATGAATAGCATCAACTGTCTCCAATAAAACTAGCAAAGCTGAGTGAACTATCAGAGTACAGTACAACTCAATTAACCGGTTGGGTCAAATTTTATTTAATATAAACCAAACTCACAAATTTGCCTAAAAAGCTTCACATACAGTCAGTCTATAAAACAAAGCACACCGAGTCTGACCCTTAATTTAGATAAGAAAATACCCTATTCAGGTTCAGCTGTTCATCATTAGCATACCAAATGTTCAGCCCGCATGTCACATGACCAATGCCATTTGGCATCATTTTCAGATGCAAACTGAGCTCACAGAGTAACCTGAATAGTGTCTGAATCAACTTTTCTATATTAATTTGTAAACTCTAAAAATATACAGTTCAAATGTTTGTCACAACAGATTTATTTTATCCACCACATAACAGTAATAGCAATAAATAACTAGCAGTCATGCAACAGATGGTCTGTCCCCCACAGACACCTCCTGCTAGGAGTCAACCAGTCACTGCATCATTTGATTAGAGCTCCGGCTGACATGGACGACATGGACATTGCCAGCTGACTCACTGCACTGTCATTGTAAGGCAGGCTGTAAACTTTACAAACCGACTAAACCAAAATGACCAACTCACAAAACAAACTATGATGAAAGCGATACTCCGGTGACAACAACATACACAATGAGCGTTGATGAACACTGCAACCTGCAGCCTCACCACTAGAAGTCACTAAATCTCACACTTCTAATGTACAGTACTTTGGTTATGATGGTGAAGTCAACTACCCTTGGTTACCCCCTGAAATTATTGCTGGCTAAGGCAGTTTGGAAGCAGAACGAGACCCTCCTTTTTAAGCAGCCTTGGTCTGGCTGTTTCATTTGACTGACTGTTTTCACACATGTTCAAAGAAACCACACTTTGGCAGAGTTATTTTAACTGAAGCAAATATGTTCAGCATAGGAACAGTGCAAAATGAACAGTGAGAAAGAACCTATTTATTTTTGCATACATACATACAGAACATATTATACAAGTTTATGAAAGTCCTTACATAAACACAGGCGTCTTCTGACAGCTGCAGGTTACAGGGGTGCAGCTTGTCCTTATTAAACGTGGGAGATTTGCCCACAGTGAAGCCTGAGGCCACCACCACATCCTGCACAAAAATACAAGATAAACAACAACAAGCAGAGAAATCGGGGATTAAAACTGAGAGCAGAGAGAAATATACATCATTCTTCCCAGAGGGACGACAGATTGAAGCAGCAGATGTTTCATCTGGGGAGACTTGAAGGAAGATGTCACAGCAAGCTGCTGATGATAAGCTGGTGTGAAAAGTGGAGATTGTTTTTGTTTGGTGTGTCAGCTGCCCCCCAAGAGGGCTTTAAAGCCTCCGGTCAGGGCTGACAAAGGGGCAGCAGATAGTCTGAATAATCATATTACAGAGACACAGGCCCAACAAGCCCTCTGTGATCTACAGCTGAGCACAGCAGCTCAGGCTGCGATGACTTCCTGTCTTCACAGAGCTTTACACGGCTTTGAGTTCCATCAAGACGTCGCTGTAAGAAAACCAAAAACACAGTGAGCTGCTGCTGACAGAGGGATTATCCCTGATACGCTCACTGTCCCCAATCAGGTCCCTGACACATCCACTGATTTGTAAACATCATCATCAGTGCTGCTGTGTACAGATGCTGCAGTATCACAGTGGACTGAGAAGACCCAAACTGTCGCAGCAAGCTGGAGCAACAGCGATTCAGTGTTCCTTTGTGAGGAGCTGCAGGACTGTCACAGAACCCTTATACGTGAGAGGCCAAGGTAACAGATCTTAGGATAATCTATTCTTTAACACCACAGTAGCTGTTTTTTGGTAACCTGGGGGCAGCAGTAACACATTGTGAACACTACACTGGTGTATCATCATCTACAAAGTTGATACAGTTGCTTATTTACACCTCAGACAGCTACAGAGAAACAAGATTATTCCTGTGTGGTGCTGGTGTTTAGCCCACCGTATGAATGTAAGTCCAGTACTCACTCTCTTCCAGCTCTGCTTTTGTCTCCACCCCCCCCTGAGGAAAGGTGTGTTAGATATTAATATTTGATAAACAGTTTATTCGACTGGTTTGGTTTGGAGACCGGTTATGATACTATATGTGAATATATGTATAATATAAAACATGAAGAAAGTTATAAGGAGACCATTCATCTGGGGTAATAATGGGCTGAGGAACTGCACTTCTGGGCCTAGTAGCCCTTTTTCCTGGTTAGTTAGCATATTTATGTACTATGAGCTGTTTTTTCAGGACTTAGTCAATAGTTCTAAAGTATGTTGTCGTCAAATGAACGTCACTCAGGCATCAATTTTGGCGAGGGTTCTCGCTGCAGTTAAATTTCAGCTCTATTTCTGCAAAACTGAAGAAACCAACTCCCCATATTCCTCATTTAGTCTTTTGCTCCTCCCTTGTGACCTAGGGAGTGAACAGATAACAGTGATATGGACAAAATAAAATTACAAACACTGACACCAGATTACATGCACGGTTTCCTGTGAGAAATGGCGCTCTGTGCCTCTCCCTGCTGGCAAATAAAGTGGTTTAGATAGTCTACATGCACTTGGCACAGACTCATCCCTTTTTCAGATTTTCTCCAGAGTACAGGATATTCAATTTCTTCAACCCATCAGAGGCATAACACAGCTCAGTACACATTTCTTCAAACACACCATATGTACATTTATTTATCCAATCCTACAGAAGAATTTCATAGCACTCAACAAACTCATTACTTTATTCAAATCTCAGTTTTTATGGTATAGAAATATACGATCTCCACTGACACCCCTTCCAAATAACCCTGACTTGTTTTTAATAAAAATAACATAATGCAATCAGCATCACATGAATATTCATTATAAACCTGTTCTTCATTCAAACCTCTCAGGCTCAATACACACAGCTTCAAAACTCCTCTGTTTGACAAGGAGACTCCCTATTCACATTTATGATCTAATCAAAATATAATAAAATGCTATTCCATGCAGAGACGAGGAACAGCAAAGCCAGCAACAGGGACAAGCTAAACAGTAAGAATAAAAAGGCAGGTTTTTAAACAAAACACAAATTCTCAGTCAAGGCGAAAAGTCTCTAAAGGACACCACTTAATGAGTCAAATTAGAGGAAAACAACTCAATTCAGTTTTATTTGTATCATGCCAGTTCACAACATCATCATCTCAGGGCACTTTACATAAGGTCTAGACCTTACAGCATCACAGGGGAAACCCAACAAATCCCCCTTGAGCAAGCACTTGGCAACAAAAACTACTCAGAAAACAAGGAACTCTAGCCTTTCTGCAAAGCATCATGGGACATCCAAATAAAGTCTGGCATTGTCTGGGAAAGTGACGATTGTGTGAACTTTACCTGGGAACAAACGCACCACCAGGTTGTGTTATCACACAGAGCAGAGACAAGGAAACAGAACTTAAACTGTAAATTAGATTCGGCAGCCAGACGACACAAACATCTCCACTTACATGTTATCACAACAGTATCTGTGCATCCACACTAAATACATATTCACATGACTGATACATCAAGTCTGAGTGTTCACAAAGAGTCAATATCTCCAACAGTTTCTCCAGGACAGTAAAGAAACCCTGAGGATTTCTCAGCAGCGTTTATAAAGACATGGATATTTATATTATGAAATTGCTCCTGTCACTTCTATCTGATGTAAACAACATTTGCCATACCATCATAGACTGTTTGTGTTGTTCTAAAGTCTAAAATTTAGCCTGACAGTTCATATTTTATCTTTAATGATCAAGCAAACTTACCCCTTGATTGACGGCTTGACTGAAGTCCTTGGCCAGTGCTCCCAACAGGACAATGTTGATGGACAGTGTGTGAGACGAGGCGTTCGCTGGAGAATCGTCTTCTGGAAAACAAAAGGTACTTTTAAACTTCTTGAGAACAACTGCTAGACAAAACAAGCTACTTGAAGCCATCCCCCCTGATTCGGCAAAACG
Organism: Monopterus albus; assembly: GCF_001952655.1. Lineage (NCBI taxonomy): Eukaryota > Metazoa > Chordata > Actinopteri > Synbranchiformes > Synbranchidae > Monopterus > Monopterus albus. The sequence goes on along the minus strand of NW_018127899.1, from coordinate 2,618,273 downwards.
TGAGGGTTTTTTGGGTTGCTATTTTATTGCCCCATAGATCAGTTAATCAAAAAACAATAAGCAGATTATGTGATAAAGAAAATAAAGTGTCATCAGTCCTACATGCAGTGAAACACAGAATCCAGTAAAACCAGCTTCGTCTTCTTTAATGTGCACTTAACCCCAGTATAAACCCTTCAGCTCTACAAATTATGAATCAAAAGATAACGGCAGCCTGTTGCAGGTATGAAGGCCTGTGGACTGTTGCAGCCCTTTTTATTATGTCAAACAATAGACAAGTGCATGGCGGAGACTGGAAGCACAGATGGAATTGTATAACACAGAGTATCATTTCCTTTAGAAAATAAATAAGTAAATAAACCTGATGTACTACCCGGCTCAGGACAGATTAGGCACTTGTGATGACCATATACTGTAGAAGAGGAAACTAGACTCAGGTTTCACACACAGTCCTAAAGGGGCCCCAGGCCTGTCTCCAGGAACCATTTCATATCACTGTACTGTGAAAAACATGATGTGTCGAGTCTGTCAAGACTTGATATCCTTGGACAACTATTATTCAATATTTATATGCTTCCATTAGAACAAACTGTATAAAACAATAAAATCACTGTCAGAAGTGAAAACCTGTATTTTTAGGTGGATATCTGACTATTTTCACATTTCTATTACTGAATTTCATGAACTCTTTCTGCACTTTCTGGGATGTAGTGGTGGAAAATCAAAGTGTTTTTGGACAATATAATGGACAAGACAAGAGCTGTCACTTAAAAAAAAAAAAAAAATCAAAGTTGCAATGAACACAGAATGTGTTTGGTTCTGCTAATGATGGAGAAATGTCTGCTGTGTTCTGACCCGAGACAAATCACCGTGCTCTAGGTCTTCTCAACAAACTGGACCAGAGTAGGAAACACACCAGCGCTAATCAGGTTAATGTGAACACAGCCTGAATCAACCTACACAGAACCTTTGAAAACTGCAACAAAAGAAAGAGAAAAGGGAGAAACATCAGCGAACGAGTCACAAACCAAACACAACATGCACCAGCAGATCAAACGCTGCCAAAAGTGACAGTGTATAACCCAACAATACAGGAGAGGAGCACCTGTTCATTCTGCAGCTGGGGACACAGGCGGTGTCAGTGTTTTAAACGAATAAAAGGAAGGATGTCACCGCCACAATAAGAGCACAGGCTCACTGTGGCTCTTTAATCAGGCTGCTCCGAGATAAGCAGACAAGACAACAATGAGACACTCTGGCCTTCTTCTACAGACCAGCTTACACACACACACACACACACACACACACACACACGGTCCTGACAGGTCTGCACACAGGCAGACACCCCACACTAGCAAGTCTGCAGTGCTATGCAGCTTTTTAGCCTCTTTAGGCTGCTAGTTTTGGTTTTACATCACTGGTTTGGTCTCTGTTTCCAGCAGCAGCACAGAGCTTTTTTCAGAAGGCAAAATATGTGCAAACAATCCTCACTGCTGACCAACAACAAAACATCTTCACAGTGCGGACCGGTAAGAAAACAAGGAGCCAGAGAATTGTAAACAGTTGAGGTTATCAGAAATCTCTACAACCTCTCTGCAGTATAAACGCAGGTTGTGAGACAGGAGTTTATGGCAGCCTTTAAAGAACTCTGACGGTGAAAAGAATTCTCTGGCCTGAGGAGACAAAGTGTGAGAGAGGACTCCAGCACTATGTCTGGGGAACTCCAGGCACAGGTGAAGGCAGCATTATGCTGGGGGGGACTTTTCAGCAGTAGGGACTGGGGGACTGATCGGAACCGAGGGAAGGAGGAATGCAGGGACTTACAAAGTAACACTAACATTTTACAGGCTCACAAAAAAAAAAAAAGCTGTTTCAGTCCCAATTGCAGTAAAAAAGCTTTGCCCTGACTTTAAAATAAACAAGAACAAATTATGCTGAACTTCAAATATGTGGTGAGGGTCAATGCCTGAATTTGTTTTGAGTCAACTTAATTTTTTACAGTTTTGTTTGTTGATGATTTATGTGCAGAGTACCAGACAGTGTACAGAACAAAATCTTCACCAACAGCTCCAATTACTCTAATAATTTAATGATAAAATGTGGTTAATGTCTTAACAGCCACTGTTCATTAAAACTAAACAGTTTTATTCCTTCCTAAAAATACAGAGGTAAAGTCAGAGTACATGCAATAACGCTGCCCATTAAGTACAACAGCACCCACTTTCCCATCCGCACTGGTCTGAAGACTAACTGGACCAGATTCGGGTCCAGACACACAGCTGATACACACGTCTGACAGTTACCTTGGATGACAGCCTTCAGGATGAAGTTGCCAGCTGGTAAAAACACCAGAGGCCCTTTGCGAACCACCTTCCCCTGGAACAACAGAAGCCCATCAATTACGTCAATATGCGCAAAGCAAAGTATTAATAATATTCACCAGCAATCACTACGGTGCAATCAGACGTTTTAATCACCTGATGAAGACGTAATGTTGTGATTATATTTAATGAACCATCCCCTTGGGAACACTGATTCAGTGTGGGTACTTTTTCACTTTAAGTGACTGCAGACTTCTTCTAATTAACTCCTGCACAAACATCCATAAGAGCAAAAGTGTCTCTAATCTTTGTGGTAATGTGGCTCTCATTTTGGTATTTTCCCTGAACTGCTCGTCGGTGTTGTATGTTGGTGGCCACATGGTGTACAGTGGGAGGAAAGGGCAAGCAGGTGGAAGGTTCATTTAACTGAAGCACAGCAAAATGAGCCGCTGGTATTTTAGTGAAAAATTGGTCTTGCACTGAGTCAATCTGCTCACAAGTTGTTTTTTGTGTGCGTGTGTGTCCAAAAGGGTAAACTAAATACTTTGAGCGCTGGCTCATCAATAATGGAAAATGCTTTTGCTTTCTGCAGTCACTTAAGAGCCTGAGCAGATTTAATTATAGGCCTGCAGTAAACACACCTCGACTGTTTTGTTGGAGTATTTGGTGTTGATGCTGATGGCTGAGATGGGAACCCTGGTTAGGTGTGCTGGTACCTGAGCACCTGGCCTCGCTCCGTCCGACAGCACACGGACAGGCATGGCGACTTGGTAACCTGAGAGACATGAATTAAAACATAGCACTCATTTCAGTACAGACAAATAGTCTCGTTTAAAATTCAATCTGGGTTTAATGGGACTGATTTTAACAGCATCAGCACTAAAACATCTGACAATGTTCAGTTCATGTTAATCTGGTTTGGACATATGGGAATGTCAGCGGTTTCTGTCATAAAACACAGGATGCACCGCTGATAGATACTGATCCAACCTGTGAGCTCTGGTTTAAAGTCCAGTCTAACTTTCCTCCACCACAAACATCTTATTACCAGGATAAAATCTCTCCAAGGAAAAACCAGATTCACGCCGACAGCGCTGCAGGACGGTTAAAGCCTTTGAGACGTTTCAAAGAGAAGTCAGGACAGCGTTGGGCATGTTCCCAGCAGGTAGCACGTTGCTTCCTGTCAGAGCTCATTAGTTTGATTTCAGGTAGATTTGACTGGCGAGTCCCTCCGTGGTACCTTGCTGACCGATGACGGCGGAGCGGGAACAGCCTGCAAGGCAAAGGGGCTGCTCACTCGACCATACAGTCAGCCACTCAGCCAGGAAGAAATAAAATGAAACAAACCTCTCCGATTTGGACCAAAGAGGAGCAGCCAGAGGCCTGAATCAGAGTAGGATGAGCGTTTCATTCATTACTTCAGGGTAACTGTGTGTAACATAGGAACTAGTGTTGCCACAATACTGGAATTTCTAACAATACAATACCTTAAAAAATATATTTGAATACCATTTTCAATACTGTGGAGAAAAACTGACACTCGACTGAATGCATAATATTTTGTATATTTGTCATGACCAGAAAATAGATGTTCTCCACCCAAAAGTGTTTAACTGAATCCAAAGGTACTGATTGTTTACTGAGCTCCTCCTGCTTCGTGTTGGTTCGCGTCAACCAGCAGCAGCGAACTTATCAGCTGGGCGTGGGATCACGACTGCATGTGCCAAAGTCTGGCCAACCTGCAGCTGCTTGTGGTATGTAGGCCTACAGCTGCTCATTCACAGGTAAAACAGTGTTTACATTGCAGCATCACTTACTGTATGTTAGATGCAACATCTGGCATATTGTAACAAAAATGTTCAGTATAGTTAAATCCTCCTGGTTTGCAGCACTAGAAACCTTGAGGTCATCATTCATTCAATCTTTCAAATGCTGATTTAAAGTGAGCTAAAGCACCTGTGGAAGCAGCAGCTTCTCTGACTTTGCATCTCTACTGACAGCTGCCTGGCAGCGGTGCATCCTCTTGGGACCTTACAAAAACACCTGTGTGATAAAATCTTGACACCTGGACCTGCAGAACCTCATCTATGCATGCAGTGAGCTGACCTGTCGCATCCCATAGCTGGTTTGTTTGTTAGCCTCAGTAAATAAATGGTGCAGTCTAAGCTGAAAGTCAGAGCAGAGCAGCATATCAGGGACCACCAGTCAGCTGTAAGCAGTCGGCTGATCCCTGCAGTGGGGCAGCGGCTGATCCCTACCAAATGTCAGTGGGCCACCCTGAACAGATGTTGACCTTCTCGTTCTTCTGGGTTTCACTGAAACCCACCACTCAGCTGCTTGGGGATGCGCATTTACTCAAGTTCATCCCAACACCATCGTTCACAAGGAACACAGAGGCCGAGAGGAGCAGAGGACAGATCCAAACAGCAGCACAGTACAGCAGTTAGGAGTGCAGACCAGACATGACTGCTGGGGTGGGAGGACACTCGGTGGCTGCACACACTGAAGTACTACTGACCTGCTCCCGTCACTGTGGCCTGCCGCAGTATCACTGAGCCAAACACAACCCCCCTACAGCTCAGTAAGGGCGAGTCCCATTTTAAAATTGCCAAGTACAGATTATAATCTAAATGATAATTAAATGAGTCCCGTTCTCCCCAGTCCACATATCGAAGTGCCCTTGGGTGAGACACTGAACCCCAAGTTGCTCCAGCCAGAGCAGCGCTGTCATTGGGGTGTGTGAGCCAGCGTCACAGATGGCTGCCTCGGATTTGTTCTGGAGAGAAATACCTTGTGTGTGTGTGTGTGTGTGTGTGTAACATACTTGGCCAATAAAAGTGATTATCATCATTATCATTAGTGGCAGCCTGACATGTCGGGACTGCACAACATGCTACACTTCCTGCTTTCTCATTGTTTTCTTTAAAAATGTTCTGGCTTGATTGTCAGTGTATTACTAGCAAAGTTTCCATCCAAAAGAAGCACAAGCTTTAACAACAAAAAAAGCAAAGTAATATGAATTCCCATGTATTACTGTTATACAAACAGGATCAAATGAAGATGAGCATCTAATCAGGGGCAGAGGGCAACGAGACGACATCATTAGAGACCACACCACCAGTAAAACAACAAACCGTGGACCACCGTGTGAGAAACATGATGAAACATGGCAATTAGGTTGGTCTCACATGTTAAACAGATGCGTGTTTTTACAATAACACGGTTAAGGTACAGACCGTGATAAGTACACCACAGTTCACTGTAGATGACTCCCTCACACCATCCACTAAGAGACAATCTAAACTCCAAACTTACATGTTTAATTGCCATATTACTCCAATTTTCCAAAGTACACTCATTAATTATCCACAGAGGTGAACGCTTAGCTCAGTGCTGGCTGCAACCTGAAGGTTCATTTCCTACAACATAAACCTGCAGCTGCCACAGGCGTACGCTCCAATAGCTTCACCTAAACTCACAATTCATCAGGTGACTTCAGGGGTGTTTTATCAGGTCAGGAGCAGCTTGCGAGTGCCGAGTGGAGAAAGTGTGTCGAGGGAGGGCAGCTCTGCAGCACTCAAAGCAGCCCATTTATTACAAACCATTTAAAAGCACAGTTCAGCAAGTGAGTCACCGGCTCTCTCTGGACAAAAGCAGAAAGACCAGACAGACTGAAGAGAGACAGACAGGAGCTGGGCGCAGACCCTCAGGCTGAAATTGTCTCACAACTTACAGCCACACTCCCTGTAGGAAAAAATAACTAAATGAAAGGCTCCTTAAAAAAAAAAAAAAAAAGACTACTTCATTGCCGCTTTAACCTGCAGCTCCTCACACTACACAGCTGTCAGATCAAATCAAATGTCACCAACCCTGCAGCCATTTAACCTCTTCTGCTCCTAGTTCTTGTTTTAAGGCACATTTACGGTGTGGATGAGGGTCAGCATTTCTAAGCAGCAGCAGGCAGCTGGGAGAAGGCCTGCCAGACAGACAGACAGACAGACAGAGACTAGCTGATGGAGAGGGTGGTGCATCTAGCAGCTCTAGAGTCAGATATTGCTCTTAGGAGTGGCTGGAGAACAAATTGCAGCTTAAGGAAGAGAGAATCTTGGACTTGAGCAGCTCTGAGAGGATGAAAATGTTGTTCTGTGTCTGTTAGATGTCGAAGCAGGCAGCCACTTGTAACAGGCTAACAGTGTTTCATATCTGAAAGTTTACATTGCAAAGTTTAAATTTGACCAGAGGATCTGAACTGTGTTTGTTATTGTGTTGACTGTCTTAAAAATCACAAATCAGATATTGGTTTACTGCAGATAAACTGAAAGGGCAGATACACTCACCAAGTCTAATGCAACACTCCTGCAAAACAATCCTCCTTAATGAAGATGATAAGGTTCAGTTTGTGTTCAAACTGTTTGAGTTTTGAGTTTACAGGGAGCTTTTTCTGTCATTCATTATGGCCTCACAAATATAAATTGGGTGGACTAAATAACAGAAACACCTGTCAGGGTAGAACAGTTCAACAGCTACATCCTCCAAAATGATCACACAACTGAAACAACACTGAATGAAACTGAACATTATCACCTTTACTTATTGCAGGACTGGTGGGTTAGACTGACTTAGTTATAGTTGAGTGTACCTAATAATCTGACTGCTGAGTGCATATTGGTTGATCAGTAACAGGGAACTGAACCTCTAACCCTGACAGTGTCAGTGTCTTGTTGAAGCTGTGCTGAACACAGACCAGAATGAACCGTTTACCCGATTTTACATTTTCATGCTGTTTTATCTGATTCATTATCAAAGGAGGCTTAAAATATTCAGCCAAAATGGGACAGGTACAGTGGATCACAGGGCCTGTGAAGTGGAGATAGGTTTTTTTTAATTGACGCATCCTCACAAATCATGTCTTATCTCGTGACCCCCAGGTTCAAAACGCAGATGCAAAAGGTTTATTTCTAAGCAGACAGAGATGTTTCCTCTGCAGAGGGGATCAGACAAATGCTCCCAGAGGGCAGAGCGAGATGAGCTGTCTTTCACCACCAGCAGCTGATAAGAAAAGGCTGACACTGGTTCAGTAACACAAACATCACGAGGGTACACAGAGAAGCCGGACCACGGTCAACTTTTCATCATGCTTAGAGTACAAACAACAGGACCCTACACCACTAGGCTGAGAAGATGTCTACAATGGCAGCAGGGAAGGAGAAGGAGCATAAACACATTAAGGAAGCACTTAAAACCTGTGGGTCACTGTCAAACAAACCACCAGAAGATCCAGTAAGAGCCTCTCTAATAGAGACAGAGGAGAAAAGAACAGTCGGCACAAATTCTGGCCACCCCCTGGCTCCATCCATGGATGTTAGGGGTGTCACCTTGTATTTTATATTCAAAACATTTGATTGGATTTGGGAAAATGAAAAACCATTCAAATGTTAGTGCTTCTTCAGTGTTTTGCAGAATCAAGTAGGATGTGTGGTCTGACCTACAGTACTTGCTGTCATCTCTGGCAACATGAGAAAAAAATACAGCGCTATAAATACAGCACTTTGACAGGGCTAACTGACACGTGCTTGTTGTACCTGAGTTGTACCTTTAACCTCAGAAGAATGTTTGGAGAGTTTAAACTAAAACAGTGAGCTAACATGGCAAATCTGATGACATAAAGCTGACTTATGAAACCTCTTCAGCGTGCACAGTTAAAAAAATATTAACTTTATATGCTTGCAGAAGCAGATTCTTTTTTTTTTTGGATGAGCTTCTCAAAACTGAAACACTCCAAAGCCGCTGACTGTAGGCCCCAGTGACTAGCTTTATTGTTTTAATAGAGATGGTTCACAGTTTTAATGAGCTCCTATGGAAGTATCACCTCACTGAAGAAAAAGAAATTCCCCGTTCTGACTGCAAGCCACTCTGGACCAAAGCCATCACATGACAGAATCAGCAGGCCTGTGATTACACCATCAGATGACAGCATGAAAATCATTCAAATAATCAGAGGGTTATGTAGAAAAAAGTACCTTACAGTGATGTACAGGTAGAACTACTAAAAATTGTGTTTTGGTATTAGAGACAGTAAAATGATCATGGTAAAAAAAAGTATACAAAAGGCTGAACAATCAGCAGCTGACCGACACACTGTTCATGGACAACTGCATCGGGCCCACACCTCTACATCTGCAACACAGCCACTTCCTGTTTGGTTCACCTGTCACCTGTCCTGTTACAATACAGGAAAGGCCTGCACATTTTCTACCTTACCAATGTATCTAGTGTTGAATCATCTGAGGATATGTAAAATGTAACAGGAGTTTTTTTTCTTACAAATACTGAGTGTCTTTCTATAAATCTATCTCCTGGTATGAACCATGGTCTGTGGTAGCTTGTACCAAGCATAATTAAACTTATCCTTTTTCTGCATGAATATAATCTGATCAAATAAGGCTCATCAGCTTTCCAGGTTCCCCCCCTACAAGTCTGTCAGGTGAGTTTAATATAGTAAAATCCACCACCTATTACACAGGCAGTATGTTTGACATTTCTCAGCAATATTCAAAAATAATCATAGGGGCGAAATGTGATATTTATCTATTAAACCATGTTTGGCTGAGTATTATTAATTTAGACACCAGAGTACAAAGAGCACAGTAATTAGTTAACAACAACATTTCATAGTGAGCTACAGCTGAGCCAGCCAGTGACTAGGGATGTGCAAAAACTTGGCATGAAGAGTCACAGGCAATGAACTGTTTGTACAACTGCAAAACAAGATAATGCAGCAGTCCTTTAATAATATCACTGTAATCACACTCACAGTGGAACATCAGTGTTTTAGTTCCCCCTAGGCAGGTTTAATTTAGTCTGTTTGGTGACCATGCCAACCGGTGGTCAAGATCAGTGTCACTGGACCTGTTGAAGCGGCACTCTCAGACTCTATTTGAACTTCATAATGGTTACTCCTTCAGCTATCATTTCAGTGTGTGTTAAGCCGGACAGACACTGTGCAAGTTTCACTGGCTGTGAACAACGTGTTAGCTCACAACACTATAACGCTTTAAGGGACATTCCTGCACAGTCTGAACCTGCAACTTCTCTGCTCACACTGTATATGCTGTCGGTCTCGACAACATTCTGAGGACACATGGCACACTGTGCTGTTGCCAGAGCTCCATTAGCCTCATCGAAGTTTCTTCTGTAGCCAAAAGGATCAAAGATTTTTATTGTATGTGCAGGACATAGAGAAAATCTAAATACCATTTCTCTCTCACCTAGTATTGCCATACATTTAAGAAACTAAAAGAGTAAAAATAGAATAAGAAAACAAAAAATGTTTGTTTTAATTTAATGAGTAATTGTGGGAAATCAAAATGTGTACATGCTCACACTACAGAAACAGCCAATCAAATTTTATGACCTGCCAGACATCCATCCGATCATCCGGGAGCCAAGCCATAGGTCATTTGTGTGATTAATCGGACACAGAGCCCCTACTCACCCTGCACATCAAACAACAAGTGATCAGGCTGAAATTCAGCCTGATTCTAACATGAGTTGCGTTGAGTTGGTGGCTGATTTGGGGCTAAAATCGGGCGGAATCTGTAAGCATCTGCCCAGCTTTATGTGCATGTACCACCACAAATCCATCAATATGGAGCCTATTTTATTCAGTCTCTTTGAATGATTTTTGTGCAAAACTGACACTGAGCAGACCGGTGCGGGTCTCACAGCCTCCTGCTGGACAGATGCCTTCTGTTCTTAGCCTCTTCAGCACACAGCTAGTCAGAGGCTGAGGCTGGGCTTTTACTCCAAGAAGCAATTTTTCAAGTGAAAAGAGCAGCAGGTGATCTCTGTAATGCAGCAGCCACTGAGGCAAAGAAGAGAAACACCAGAGTGCCACAGCCAGATGAAAGTCCAGTGTCCTCACTCCCTCATACAGCTGTCCAGCAGGAGGTTGCCGGGGTCACACACTGTGTGATCCACCCCACAGCCAGGGCCTGCCACTTCAAAAGCAGGAGGGAGTGCTCATCTTTCAGCTCTCACAGGCAGGTGGAGACAGGGTGAGTAAGCTGCTCGGGGCTCATAAATATTTATCTGTACCTCCAAACAAAAGAAGCATTGGAGAGGAGCTGAATGATCAGCCGACTAGGACAAAGGTTGATTAGTAACATAAGGTAACTCTTCACACGGTAATTCATCTCACTAGCCTTGGATACAGGGATAAGGAATAGGACAGGTCATCAAAGCTGCTAAAAGGTAGCTGCACTCTTTGTGATGTACTGCAGTGAATGTGGCTTCATATATCTAATGTTATATTTCATAAAGATGTAATCATTTTATCTGGTTTTTCTTCTGGAGGCACTTCTGTCATAAAGCTTCATTTCAGATGTAATATATCCAGCTAAACAAACCTCAGCCCCATGACACCAGATTAATGTGGGAACAATGATATCAGTATACCACTCTCTAGTACTTGTACTATAAAAGTTCTCCAATAAAACGCACCAGTACCGTTTAATGGCAACAATACATTAATCTCATGCTAGTTTAAATCATTTTAGAGGTCTATGGCGCAGACCAATAAGCTAAACCAGCTTCTGGATTCACATGCATTACAGCAAGTACACCAATTCAAATTCTGAAAATAACAAAAACATTATTAAACTTAATTTATTAAAATTAAACAAAAAAAGCTGCATCCTTTCCAGAGGCCCATCATTGCTAAGCCCGCTGCATCTAACAGTAATTGTTCTGTTGGTGCTGCTCAAAGCCCTACATCACAAGCAACCAACAGGAAACAGGTCAAGGCTCAGAGGTCACAGCACTCAGACAAGTACAACAGAGCACTGAATCACTGCATAAAACCCGATGCCAAATACAGTAACCTTTGAGCAACACCTTCACTGAACCACAAAAAAACGACTGTATAACCTGGTGTAACCAGAGTGTTATTACTGGCCACCCAGTACTGTACACTTGGTAAACAGTATCAGCTCTACAGGTCCATCTGTCACCCTTTATACCAAGCAGAATGCGGGGGAGTAATAAACAACACAATTAACAGTGACCACATAATTCCCTAGATATCAGTGTTGTTTTTACGGGTGCCGATACAGTTCGTTTGACCGTCGAACTACTTCAGACATTGGGATTATAGGTTTTGGGTGATGCTTGTTACCTGTTAGCTAACTAGTTAGCCTGCTAGCCAACTTCAGCAAACACTACTGTTATAACTAACCTCCGGTTAACATCAACAAAAGCAGCAGCATTGTATACACCAAACGAAGCTTACGAACTACTGGAGTAAGCCAATGTACAATGAATACTTGGCGTGCGAGATAATACTGTTCTGTCGCTAAGTCAAATTCCACTTTAAAAACCTTCGGTTTACAGTTCTGTTAATTCTCTGCAACCATATACAAAAAATAAAGATAGCACACAAGTTTGTCTAAACGCATTGACTCTCTTGGTAAATTCGGCAAACAATAACAATATAGTGCCGCACGTTATTTTAGTAATATTTCAACTTTCCCGTCGGTGGGTGCGGTTGAAATTTACGTTAGCATGATTTTTGCTAGCGACTGTGTAAGCCCACAAAACGATTATTAACGCTATGGCATTTTTCAGTGAAGAATCCCGTTTTGTTCTGGGTGTAGGCCGAAATTTAGAGTGGATGTTATATCATTTTAAAAAGTCTAAACCCACGCCCTGTGACATGTGCGGTTGTGCCAAGTCGCAATGAAACCTAAAATAATATGATCTTTGGTCACATATTCGCATAAGACAACAAGAACAGCGCCGGTGTCACTAAACAAATTCCACACATCGATAAAAGGACGGTTGTAGTTAAGATGCATACCTTTACCAGTCATTATGTAGAAAAAATACCACATTAGATACAGGAAATAAAAAAAGAAAACTTACGGCTGCAGGAGTTTGTTTTCCCTCTCTTGGTTTCGAATTGACGTGTGCTGTAATGCGCATGCGGGAGTCAGGTGCTATAGCCTGTCTAATAATGGGAACAGATAAAATACTACAAAAAATAAGTAGAATAAAAAAAATACAAGCTTCAAATTTTTACATTACTAGTAAATGACAATAAAACCCCAAATGATATTAAAAACATGACATGTTTTTGGTCTCAGGTCTCATATTTATACACGTACAATAGGTCATATAAAGACATTTAACAAGCTGCAGATGCAGCACTTTAAAAGATTAGAACTGGTCAAATGTTTCAACTGCAAAATTTCAGCAGCGAAAGCACCATTTCTTTCTTTTCTAGAAAGCTTGTAGAACCACACACATGCTGTAGATACTTTGAGGTATCTGTCGTAATTGAATATTTTTACACCACTCCACTGAAGGCAGCCTCTCCACAGGTCCAATCTGTTCTGTGCTGTGGCTGTGTGATACTGTAGGAGCTGGAGTCTGTTGCAGAGAGGTGTGATACTGACATCAGGCTGGTTGACCTGCCAACCTCCAGACTCTGACTGCAACCACTGGAAGTGGCAGCAGACGACTGAGGGCTTCACACTCTGCGACTCTGTCCCCCTACACTTGATGTATTTGGGAGTCATTCCTTCCAAAGTCAAAATCATCTTGCCTGTTCAAGTGCAGACAGCTCTGGCATCAGAAAACATTGTGATTCTTCAGAGGAAACAACATCTGGAGTTTTGCTGAAAATAAAACTGTAGCAACAAATTTGATGATGCTAGTGCTTGATGGTCAATGCAGATTACTGGTTTGCTGTGTAGAGTAACAGGTCTAAAGCAGATAAAGAAAATTTAAATCATTAATGCAATTAAAGCTGCTGTGCCACATGCATAAATTGTGCACAGCCCCTCTCTCATTTGGAGACGTATGTATCGATCCTGGTGCTAATGAGGGCCACAGCAATTTAATAAAGTCTAAATAAAGGAGTGACATCACATTTGTTTGGTCAGCGTGAGACAGTGAAAGCTGTGATGTTCAAGACTAAAGTGTGAGGGTTGCCAAAGCTGTGAAACTTAACAAAAAACAAC
>NW_018127899.1:2544512-2604268 GCF_001952655.1 Monopterus albus | reverse complement strand
CTACCCACAGTGCTTTGGGAGATAACTCCTGGCCTGCTCCTGATTTAGGGTAAACAGGTATCCCAGCATGCATTTTACATCAACAAGCAGCGATAGTGGATGATATGGACACCACTGATGACTGCTTGTGTCCCTAGATTTGATTTTAATGAACTGTTTGGATTTCAGATATGTGGAAGACATCATCTGTGAAACTTAACAAAAAACAACGTTCTTTAATTAAAGGATCTGAAAAATTCTTCCGCCCCTATCACATTTTGGCAGAATACTCCAAATCTCCCAAAGTGTTCTGGCTTCATCCATCTACCCACAGTGCTTTGGGAGATAACTACAAAAATCATATCCAGTCACACTGTAGGAACTGAAGTCATGTAGTCACCGGAATCAATAGGAGTCCTCCTCTGGTGAGTGCAAAAGCTGTGAAACTTAACAAAAAACAACATTCTTTAAGTAAAGGATCTGAAAAATTCTTCCGCCCCTATCACATTTTGGCAGAATACTCCAAATCTCCCAAAGTGTTCTGGCTTCATCCATCTACCCACAGTGCTTTGGGAGATAACTACAAAAATCATATCCAGTCACACTGTAGGAACTGAAGTCATGTAGTCACCGGAATCAATAGGAGTCCTCCTCTGGTGAGTGCATGAATATCCAGAGTGAATTTCATGTTATTGTGTCTTGTAGTTATTGACATATCTCTCTGTATAAATCAGCATCATTGTGCTTAGGGCAGAAACAACAGCTTCCCTCTGGTCAAAAGGCAGCTCTGCTATAAGCTCTCACCTGTGTCATACCCATGCCATGTTATAAATGGAAGCCTCAGAAGCGTTTACAGCCAGATTGCTGACTGTTTCATTAAATTGAAAAATGCCAAACACTCACAGAGCCTGTGATAAAAAGCACTGTTCTGCTGCTGTATTAACAGGAGGCTCATTACTCAGCACTAATGAGTTTCTCCTGCAGAGACACGTCGCAGCAGCAGGCCTCAGGTTCTCTTCCTGCTTTATGCTTCTAATCAACTGTCCTCCTCTGTGAAGAATATCACCGATAAACTACGTACATGAAGCTGTCTTACAGATGGAAAACAACAACTTCCACGTTGTTCTGTTTGGGCGTTTTGCTGCCTGGGAGAGGAGGGGGGGTCATTAGCTGGTCCTGATGGATGCTGTTCACACTGACCTCAGGATCATAGCTGCTGCGTCCACTTAGGAAATGGAATTTGACCCTGACTGTTCACCAGAAGAGGCTGTGTTGCATCTGTAAGCTGCACATATTATTTTAATTAACAAATGCTCAGGTAATAGATTGTTGCGCCCAAAACGATACCAGGGAGACTCCGTCACTGCTCCAGGGCTGAGTGGTGCCTATAACTTTGGGTTTAGCCCCCATCACTATGCTCAGCTTTTAACAAACACACACTTTGTCCAAACCTATTGTAAGTATTGTAGTAGTCTAATAGCAACACAGATGACACAAAAATATTAGAATGGATGCTGACGCTAATCTCCCAGCTGCCTCAGGGACCAGTAAGAGATGGCTGATGAGGACGATGATGAGGAGGAGGTGATGCACTCGTCCTGTCCTCCCCACATGAGCCTCATTATCTCTGTGAAGTTCTGGTCGAGCCCCGAGAAGTTATATTGTGTTGCAGCACACAAAGACTTGTGATTCTGACTGAAACACAACTTGAGCCTGTTGCTCTGTGGTCACAGCTGTTCATTAAACCAACAGCAGCCCAGTGTAAAAATATCAAAAGTTCAAAACTCAGCCTTCATGCCAGCAGTTACCAAGAATCTGAATTTACTTTGTTTTTATCCTTTTTTCCTTCTGATGTACAGTAATATCAAAATACAGAGGCACAAGTCCAATCAACTGATGTTATTTAGTATGCAAAATCAAAATGTTGAAGTCCATACGATCCTAATGGCCTACATGTGATAAGATTCAGAATTAGTCTGTGTTAATAAATGAGTAAAGCCCCAGTGGGTGACACTCAGAGCTACAGTTCTACTTAGGTTAGCTCTGGCAGTGTAGTTAGCAGCTGGTTCATCTACACGTTGTGCTCACTGCGCTGTGTCACAGGGCTGCAGAGATCACTCTGAAGAAACATCTATTTATAGCTATTCTAGCAAAGTTGCTGTGCCATCGTTTCAACCTAAAAGATGCAGATGCAGTGGCACTTGTTTGACTGGGAGGAGGTTAGGCTAGTGTTTGCCTGTTAACCCTGTAACTTAGCCTTATATTAACACTTTAATATCCTATAATTAGAATTATAATAAAAAGTAAAACAGGGTTGTTACACCTGATGCCACTTATTTTAATGCAAATACAAATAATTTTACTCCATCAACAGCTACAAATACAAATACTGGGTTTTTTGCACAACCATTGATTTGACTGATAGATTTGACTGTTGGATAAATTTTCTAAAAAGAAAGAAAAAAAACTGTGGATTTTATTTTTGCACAAAACAACAATGGTGGATTTTGTGCCCATCACCTACAGTGGAAGTGCATTACAAGGGATCTTTTCACAGCTTAGTTCATAAACAGTTTTCTCACAGTTTAGTTTTGAGACACGACTGACATCCATTAGCAAAATGAGTCTGGAAAAGCTGAATTAGAGGTAACTGATCACAGAATTAATACATGAGCTACTGCAGCAGTGAAGTTGCAAACAGCATTTTTAAGGAGTTAATTGCCACGAGCTGATAGTGTGAGAGAAAGAGACTTCAGCGGTGGATCATTTCCTTGATCAATGATAATGCGAAGGAGCATGTCAGGAGCCTGATAACAGCACAGCAATGAGGGATGAAGGTGTGGATAATTACAGACACACAGAGTCGCAGAGATCTCCAATTCAATCAGGCAGACCAACACAGGAATATTCATTCTGAAATGTTTGGGGGAGTTATTGTTCAGTGGAGTCGACATCAGCAGCCTGACAAATTATTAAGGTGGTGCTGAAAATGAGTTTTAAAGTACTTAGACTTTTCTGCTCTGTCAGACATGTTAATTTAGGCATTTCACACAAATAGACGATGTAACATGACAAACTTCATTCACACATCCTTTCTGAATGTGGTAAAAACCAAATATTTACCATAATGAAACGTTTTGCTGGACAGGTAGCAGCTGTTCAGAGTCAAACTGGACCCTAGAAATTACATTTGCAGCAGCATACGTTTTTTTAATTTAATCATCCTTTAATCTGTTTTTATCCATGGTGCCACATAGAGTAGGCTACGGTAGCAGCATGGCTAATCAAAGCCACTGGAAACTCTCAGGCTGGGACTGTGAATGAAGCCTCTCACGTCGGCTCATCACAACGTGGCCGCATTGTACACGCCCACTGCGACCCCTCATCCCCCTGACCAACGCTGCCCCTTGCGTAAAAACAACAGGGAGTTGTGTTTTGCCTGAACATAGACTTATGTGGGTGGGACTAAGACATGTGAGAGAAATGTGGATGCAGTTAAGGGAACTGAGATTATTTCATGATTCCAATGCTTCCAGTAAGGACACCACTCCATTTTCACTGGTGGTTGTTTTAATGTGAAAATTGTGTGCTACAGCTTTTAATCAGCATACTAAGAGTTTTGTAATCATCTCTCTGTGAAGCTGCAGCAGCTGAGGGTAGTGTCTCTGTCTGCTTCTCATAGTGACACTTCATGGAAACAGACTGTTTGGGCAGCTCTGTCATCAGCGCCATTAGAGAAACAGCAATATTTGTTTGGTAATTTAATTACAGATGTATGTGTAATGATCATGCTTCTGTCTTTGTGGTAAGACTCTGATGTGTTGAGTTATTTGTCCAAACGTGTTTAATGGGTTTCAGTGAAAGATGAAAGCTGCTCACCTCAGACATGCTCTCAATGTTCATACCTCAACAGTTGAGTTGTGCTAAGAGAGACAAGTGACTCCTTATTGGAATTGTTCTAGTGTAAACATTTCATTAAGGACATCTCCAGCAAACAGTAATCAGACCTGGCATCACGTGAGTAATGTCCAAGATTTAATATCTCCAAATCATTTCGTTTCTGCACAGCCCGAAACGTCAGCCATCATCAGCTGATGGTTTCCAGGCCCCTCTGCGTCTCTAGACTTTTCCAAGCCTAAATATTCTCTTCAGAACTTAAAAACAAATAAACTTGAGATCAAGTCAGATGAGATCAAGTTTTCACCCCGGACAGTAGCAGTGTTATATTCACTGCAAAGAAGCTGCAGCCTGTTCACTGGTTTGCCTCTTTGCAGCACTAAATCACATTGGGTTTTATATCAGTTGGTATAAAAATAGAAGATTTTCCAGAGCCTGTAGAGAGTTATGAGAAAAGTCTGCACTCAGCAGCAGAAAACTCGTCTGTAACCTGCTGGTAACCTTGAGGAGACGTTTTATCAGCATCAGACACATGTTCTCATGTGATTTGGTGCATTTCATATGCTTTATTACCCTTTACTCTCTGCTCCTCAGTACACAGTAACTCATAATGTTTGCCTCTGCAGTGACCTCTTCTCATCTGCATTAATATTTCACGTCACTTAAAAACTGAAAATGGGAGTGAGGCGTGCCAGTCTTTAATTCCAACACGCTAAATAATTGATGCTGCTGGAATGTGATGCACTGCAGAGTTTCAGCGGCTTCTCCACAGGAGGAAATTTACATTCGCTTACTCACTGATCTACGTTTCCCATCAGGCCTAGAGGGCACCTGCCAAACTCTTTTAGAGAGAGAGAGACATGAAGGGTATCATGCTAATTCACTGTTCAAGTGCTGCAGTGATCAGCTCCGGAAACTCTTCAGGTGAGGTAGAAACTGAAATGGGGAGCAAACACAAATTAGCTGCTGACTCTGTGCCCAGAACATGTTGTGTTAATAACACAACTACTGCAGACACTTCACAGTTTACCACTGCTATAAATATTATTTTTTTCAACCAGGTTGTCATTCAAAAATGTTGTGGTATTCTTTTTTAATCTAACTTTGATTCACTTTAACATCCAAAGGATTCACACCTCTACTGACACTGACTGACAAACATGTCCTCTGCCACAAGCTTCAAGTCTCAGCTTGTACACAAGAACATATTTTAGGTTTATATGCCACTGTTACGCGTCACTAACTGTGTGTCCTCTCTCTCCCTCCCGGTACGTTTCTGCAGGTTATCTCTGGCTCTGGAGCTCTACGTTTCTGATGAGCAGCCACCGGCCACATCAACTTGACCAGTGTTTGTTGTTGTGTTTGTTGTGTCTTGTTGCTTTTCTTTTCTTCTCTCTCCTCTATCCACTCACCCCAACCAGTCGAGGCAGAAGGCTGCCCACCAAGAGCCGGGGTCTGTCAGAGGTTTCTTCCCTTCCTCCTGTTACCAAGTGCTGCTCAGGGGGGATTTGTTGGGTTTTTATGCCACTGTGTTGAGTTTGTTCACCACTTATTATAAACAGTGGTAACTGAACCTGAGCAGGTCGTGTTGAGTTTGTTCACCACTTATTATAAGCAGTGGTAACTGAACCTGATCATGCTGGATTTGGAGCTAGCAGATGTTCAACAGCGGTTACTTTTACTGAAATTATTGCAATTCAGAAAGGAGAGCTGTCGGAGCAGATGGTTTGTACGACCACTAAACCCAGTTAAGGCAGAAGGAGGGGGAATTTTCTTTGCTTCTCCAGCCACTGACACACATGGACGAGGAAATGCAATGCAACCCATCACAGTTGTTGCAGTTTGTGTCGCTGCAACGTGTTACCGTTCTCAAGAGGTGCACATCAGGCTAGGGCACAGGGACAGTGTAGCTGCACACCCTACGTCGTACCGTACAATGTAGATATGATGCAGAAGCATAAATCAGGCTCTAACCTGCATCATTTCACTGTCAGTGTGTCATCTGTGCAAGCTGCTTATACATAGTTCTGCTTTACTGGGGAACCTGTAGCTGCCAAACATCAATTTTAATTCTAAAACAAAATGTTTAGATGGAACACACACCTCCCAAATATCTTCCTACCATCAGATGTGTGGCTCAGCAAAAAATACTATTAATAAAGTAAATGACAGCCTGTACAGCGATGAAACGCTCCCACAAAAATCTTTTGTGTGGTGTGTTTTTTGGGGGGGTTGTTGCAATGAAATGTTTGGGAATGATAAAGTGGATCATGAACTGTTTTCACTGGTTCGACAGGGGTTTCACACCCAGAGTGAATTTGGTGACGTCTATATGTACAGTGTGTGTGTGTCAGGTCTGATTACCAGCTGAAAGTACCTGATGAAGATGTGAGGTCAAAAAGTTGTAGTGGTTGTGGTTTGGTCTGAATAAAAGGATTGTTGTGGGAGCAGTTAATCGGTGTGTGGGGCTTTAGTGTCTTCTCAAATACATTTTTATCCATGAAAGTTGAATCACCTGCAGCTTTAAAGCCAAAGTGGTAACAAGGGTTTTCAGGGGACAGGCCTGGGTTTGGATCTGTGGGTTCACCTTGTTTACCCTAGTTAACAGTTTTACTTTTAATGCAATCGGCTGCTCGCGTTTAAGCTTGAGCTTTCCACTTTATCTGCTCGGTACATGTTGTTTGAACTCCACAGCTGCTCTGTGAGAAACTACTACTTTGCTCATTTCTCACTAATAACACACACAATGTTTCTTTCACTATCCACTCATCTGGTTATCAGTATGATTGACTGTGTGCAGCAGCTAATTCAAACACCTACTACAGAATATCCCTGACTTCAGGAAATATAATGTTCTGTAAAGCTTGTTTTCACTTTGTGACTCGGTGTCACACACATGGGGAACTTTTAGGGAATTAATACTGCCGCAACCTAAGCATGACATATAGAAGCATAAAAATAGTTTGTCTTAATGTGCCATCACGGAGCGCTGCATTACCGGCGTCCTCTGATTTATGTCTTCATATTGACTCAAGTCTGAGGTTGTTGTTCCATGCCTTTTCAAAGATTTGGGTGAATTTCTATAGTATAACATTTCTGCTTGCTCCTTTGAAGAGTAAAAATGGAATCTCAAGCCGTCTTATGTAGTAACATTATTATTACTTATACATCACTATAGAAATAATCTTCCAGTGTATTTAAACCTGCTCTCTTCACACACTCCTGGTTTGCTTTAAATGTTCTGTTTTTGGAGAACAGAGCGATTCAGGTTTCTGCTTTGGTGCCTCATGTTTTCTGTTTGAAAAATCATCTGTGAAGCTCCAGGATTGTTTTAACTGTTGTTTTTCCCCCAGAGGGGCAGAAAATGCTTCAGGGAGCATCAATAGGCTCTGAACCGAGACACAAACTGCCAAAGTGCTTTCATCACTCCAGGGACAAACAGGATTTCACAGCCTTCTGCAGCAAATCTTTCCGCCTGGGACTGGAAATAGCTTTCTGCTGTGAAAATACCTGCAAGAGAAACAGTGAAAGGGGCAATGATAGTGTACCTACTTTAATACCAGCAACAAATCCTGATTTAAAACAAACAAAAAAAGAGTGTGCATTCAGATAAAAATTAATATATGCATCCTTCAGTCGTGGTATGTTCCATCTTTTAACAGTCACATAGATAAATACAGAGTTTAAGATTCAGGCACCGCACACAAGCACAACATAAATAAACACACACTCTCTGAGCCGCCCACCGACAATTACAGTATAATTACAGAGCTTGTTATTTGTCTCTGCAGGAGGTTCACTTGATGTCTCTGTTAAAGGAACATTTTCAAATTAGCAGCTGGAACAGAAGAGAGAACAGGTTGTTCATCCACAAGTCAGAGTCAGCTACAAGTGCAGCAGTAACATCAGAGCTTGAGGGTCAGAGGTCACAAAACCATCAAAGTAGCAACATGGAGCAGTGTTTTCAGGGTGGCTTCCAGTTTGGTTTACAAACAAAACGTTTTTTGTTTGTTTACTAGAAAACTTGATGGGGCACCTTTAATGTCTTTAACTGACTTCCTTTTTTGCTCCAGTCACTAGGGGGCGCTGCCACTTGAACGTAAACTTCAATCTACTTTTATTCCTCTCACAAAAGAGACAAACATTATGAAATATACAACACAGAAAATGTTCATAATAATATGATTTGTTCATGGTCAGCAGGCATGTTAAACAAACCAGGTATTATCACATACACAGAGAACAATTATGGTTAAATGTTGTTTGATTTAAATGTATTGTTAATAGCTTGTGTGCACCAGGTTTTGTGCTTTTGCAGGAGAAATGAACTGAGACTCCCTGATTCACACTCCTGATCAAAGATCTGGTGACCTTGAGGAGCTGTGGCACTGACACGTCCTCTCACTCCTCTTTGAAACACAACTATTTGCTTCATGTCAGTGCAGGCAGTGTAATTATTTTGACACTCCAAATTGAATTTCCACCTTTTGTCTGGCTCGAAGCTTTTCTCCATCAGAAGACTTATTGAAGTGTCACTCTGAGTGGCAGGCCTGCCCAGTTTTATTGCAGTGTCACTTGAAAGTCACAGAATGACAAGCAAATGTTCTGCCAAGCACTTTACTCATCAACTGCACTTTAAATCGGACTCACATTCAATTAATGCACACAGTGAACAGTGTTTGAAATCAGGCTACACTACAAACATCATATGGTCACTTTTAGATGATCGGTTAAAATCTAATTTTATTATGTATTTCATCAAGCTCAAACGAGACATATGAAATGCAATTCTTAATTTCTATCAAACCAGCAGCCACCATCTAGCTGCATCTAGCTGGCTGGGAGTGAGTTGCTGGCCCAAGTGAAGGAGCTTAAGTATCTCAGGGTCTTCTTCACGAGTGAGGATAAAATTGAGCGTGAGATTGCCAGGCGGATAGAGATAGCATCAGCAGTAATGTGGATGTTGTACCGGGCCGTCATGGTGAAGAAGGAGCTAAGCCAAAAGGCAAAGCTCTCAATTTGCTGGTTAGTCTCTGCTCCAACCCTCATCTACAAGCTGTGGGTAGTGACCAAAAGAATAAGATCACAAATACTGACATTGCTGACATGCTTCTGTCAATGCACAGCCAACGTAGACACAAAGGAGCCTAAATGAGTGGACATTTTATAAAAGTACTTGTTTCTTTAGGGAGTTTTCTAAATTGTAAGGTTTGTATGTGGCTGTTTTACATATTGTCCATCTTTTTGTCTTTTTTTTTAAAAACACATGCTTGTTTCTGGTTGGTCCTCCGACTGCTTTTATTTTAAGAAATCTCTCCCTCCTCCTGCTCGTAGCTCTGTTCGCATTTTAAGACACTTCTCTCTGACGTTTCAGAAGAGAAGGCCTGAGTATATTAGACAGCCCTGACAGGCTTGTGTACAGAACAATCCACTGAATGGCTGTTTTTGTGTTTGTGTCGTTTCAATGGGACTCCTGTGATTCTCTGCAGGATTTCTACAAGTCACAAAAGCAGTTCTTTATTGAATCTGTTTAAGTGTTTCTCATCTGCCTTATCTGTCCACAGCACATGTTCCTCTCAGCTGCTGCCTCATTCTGAATGCATGACACCAGAAACGTTCATCTCCTGTCAGAGAGTACACCTGTACACCCAGATACACTTCACCGATTCCTTTTTATCCCCGTTGTCCTATTTACATTCCCTCTACTGCTCGTCTGCTTTGGAGGGAAAACAAGCTGCCGGGTGGCCTACAGCCCAGAGTTATTTAAGTCTGTTTGCTGGCAAAATAAAAAAACACAAGATCACTCTGGAGGAATGGGAAACAAGTGGCACACATCAACATCCTCATTGTGGTCGGCTTGTAGTCTGGCTGTTCTGTCGCTGAACCTCAGGAGTGTCTCCCCTGTGCAACATCAGCAGCTCATTTTATTTTACTGAATCACATTTACCAACTCAGTCACAATAAAGTGGGGAGAATAGCTCAACATCCCAGTTTAGCCTGAACATGCACCCTTGACCAGGTTCCCATCCAAATTAAGTGATTTATAGAAAAATCCTAAAATGAGTACGTGTGTATCCACCACTGCTGTTGGGCACACCGAGATAAACAGATAAACATATTCTGGTTCCTCCTACTGCTCCAACATGGCAAAAATGCATCACAAGACTTGGTGCTGCTTCTAATGTGAACGATTTACGGTGAGTTTGACCTCAGACCAATAAACCACCATCAGTTCTATCTGAAGTACCTCTAGCAGACTTACAGAAATCCTCAGCTCAAAGATCTCAGAGTCTAAATCAGTACCAGCAACAATGTGGGGAACAAATGGAATGGGAGTGCCCTGGTTTTTCCTGAGGAGAACTCTGAATGTATTAAAATAAACAAAATGTTTTAATAATAATCACTTTTATTTGGCCAAGTATGTTACACACAAGGAATTTGTTTCAGGTACAGAACCGAGGCAGCCATCTGCGACGCCACCTCAACCGATGGCTCTAACCATCTGGGACAACGGGGGGTTCAGTGTCATGCCCAAGGACACTTTGACACGCTCAAAACAGTGGAGATGACAGTGGACTTCAGGAAGAGCCCCCCCACCTTATCCCCCTCATCATACTTGGCAGCACTGTATCAGCAGTGAAGTCCTTCAAGTTCCTGGGCTCCACTATCTCCCAGGACCTGAAGTGGATGTCCAACATCAGGACCATCACCAAGAAGGCACAGCAGAGGATGTACTTCCTGCTCCAGCTCAGGAAGTTCGACCTGCCCTAGGAGCTGCTGATACAGTTCTACAGAGGAATCATGGAGTCTGTTCTCTGCACCTCCATCACTGTCTGGTTTGGCTCAGCAACCAAACAGGACAAGTACAGACTTCAGCGGACAGTCAGGACTGCAGGAAGACCCATCGGTGCCAGCCTGCCTTCCATGGACGACCTGTACACCTCACGGGTCAAAAGGAGGGCAGAGAGGATCACTGCAGACCCCTCACACCCCGGATACAATCTGTTTGAACTCCTCCCCTCTGGACAGCATTACAGGTCACTGTGCACTAAGACAGGCACAGAGACAGTTTCTTCCCCCAGGATGTCGCTCTGATGAACACGTGACCCATGACAGTATGATTGGACAATAACCCTCAGTGCAATACCTGTAAATATACCTCGTACAGATTATACAGATTTGTACAGGTCTCTAGTTTTAAGTACTCTGTTTTATCCCTAATTATCTCATTTCAATGAACATTCCCTTGTTGTCTGCATTGTTTACTGTCTGTTTATACTGCTTTTTCTGCATTGTTTGCACTGTTTGTTGATGTTAATACTGCTATTTTGTTATATTACACAGCTTTATGCTGGTTACTGTTTGCACATTGAGAGCTGATGTACCAGAGTCAAATTCCTCGTGTGTTCAACACACCTGGCCAGTAAACTGATTCTGATTCTGACATGTGGACTGCAGGCACCGAGATGCGAACCTCCAACCCTCCGGTTAGAAGACAGCTGCTCTACCCACTGAACCACAGTCGCCAAGTTTTGCTGCTAATCTAAGAATTGCATCGTATTTTGGTGGTCTACCATCTAAATAGACTTCAACTGTGGGTGTTTGGGATAAACCAGAATTACAGGATGAATATTTCACTGACATGTTGCCATTTCTTTCATTAAAGATTTCAGTGACAAAAACTTTTCAAATGGCACAAATAACCCATTTTTTCTTGCCCAGTCAAATAACAAATGGGTGAAACCCCCCCCAGTCTGCCAACCCTGAGGATGGAGAAGACAATGTTAGAAGCACAGGAGAACTGAGGAATCCATACCATCCATACTGAAACATCACAGAAGGTTTGATCGATCGCACTAGTTTGATAATTTGAAGTTGTTGTTAAAAGTTGAGTTAGTCTGAACTGTTAGCTGGTCATGTTTGGGTCTTGTTTCTCATCAGTTTGAGCCTCCTCTGCTGATAGGAGCATCTGCAAACCAGTGGCAGGATAAGAAAAGATGCTGTCTACGGTGCAGGAGTTGGTTTCTATTACCCACAATCCTCTGGGTGTATTTGTGACTAGACATGCTGCCTCAGACCGACACCTTAATGGAGAAAAATAAAGCAGTAAAGGTTACCGGTAAATAATGCGAAGTGTGTGTGAGAGACAGGGCAGCAAGTGGATCATTAATTTCAGCACGTCAAGGATGGGTCATTTGTGCCTGCAGGGGCCCCAGGGGCCACCACTATATATAACCTCCACCCTGGAGGGAGATGATGTAGAGGAAGCTGCTGGAGAGAGTGTGTGTTGAGTCTATCAGCAGAGTGTGTTTGTCTGTGTAATGTGTATATTTCTAGCTATACTTTGTGTTGGTTTTACAAAAAATCACCTGCTCTGCATCACAAACAAAGTAATTACATAAGTAATTCTGTTGTTAGCAACATCATCAGACATGAACACCTCTGTGAGACTGAGCTAACTGCTAACATCAGCATGCTAACACTGAAATGCATACAGCACTTTACTGTACATCAATGTCATGGCTGTTTGTTGTGTGAATAAGCACCTGGGTCGCTTTAACATACATGTTAGCTACAAGCTTAAAATATGTCAGATGTTGTGGTTTAGCTTGTTCTGTTGCTGGAAGACAGTTTGTAGTTACCGGACAGTTTGTAGAGCAGAGCGAGAAGTCTCTCTCTGCTGTACGTGTCCCTGTAGTTTCATTACAGCTGGCATTTTGGGTTCAGGTAAAAAATATTGTACTTCTTCCCTCAGTTGGCTCAGAACATAAATCAAGAGTATGAAATGCAAAACTCAGCACTTTTATCACTGAGAGTCACTGTTCCAACTCTAATTCTTGCAAATTCTCAGTTCAGACTTATTAAAAAGTGAAAAATACTCATGAATTAAAACCAATAATGGGATTAATGAAGACCATCTGAATTATTATTTGCTCAAAATATTGTTTCTGATGTACTCTGCTGGTCAGTCTACCATCAGAGGCAGACTTTCCCTCATGCCTTAACTGTAGTGTCACTATATTAAATAACCTTAGATGGGTTTGTGAAGCTGGACAAAGCCTCCTTTCTTTTTACACAAACCTGGCCGTCTCACAGCAGAAGAGGCCTCGTGTCTGAGATGGAATCCAGGACGCTAATCTCTGCTTTCTGCCAGTCAGAGTTGCTGGAGGCTTTGTACGAGGTACAGTATGATGACTGAAAATGGCAGCGATTGTGAAACTTAAATTTTTATCACAGCGGGATAATGTGAGCAGATGTTCTGAGGAAACATTTTGCTTGGAAAACCTTCACTTCATCGGGTAAATCAACCTCTTTGATTCTGTTTTCTCATTAGTGGGACTGACTAGAATAAATGTGGTGAATTGGATAAGGAAACAAATTGGATTTCACATTTAAAAATGTCCTCGTCAGTGTTCAGCTTCATTTTCTGCCTTCAGTCCTCTCCAGCCTTCTCTCTGGCTTTTTTGGTTTAGATCCGAGTTGTCTCAGACTGCCCAGGTATATTCAGCAATATTTAATCTGCATAAAATTGTCTTCAGTCCAAGTCCAAGGAAGACACTATGGAAAATCAAATGACTTTACGGGGGTCGGTGACTTCTTCACTATGCCTGGAGCATAGTGAGGCAATTCAACGTGCTTTACATAATGCATTCAAATTTTAAAATATAATTTGCAACAAAAATGCTAATGGGAAGAATAGAAATCCTTTTAAAGGAAATTAAAGAGTTAACAAGATCGGAGGGCGACATGCCTTATAATGAGTTTAGAATCTCTGTTTTGAATCTGGATTTAAAGATGGTCAGAGATGGAGCCAGGCTCATGTCATGTGGTCGTTTGTCTCAGCTCTGTAATGCAGCGGCCCTCTGATTGCCAGCGAGGCTCCCAGGGTTCATGTGGTGAAAGACGTCTCAGATGTGTTTTGGTCATAAGCCACCCAGGGATTTACAAAGGAGCAGTACTCCACAGTCTTTTGTCTGACACACTGGAAGCCAGTACAGAGGCAGTGGGACTGATGTGCTGCAGCAGCTTTATTATTATAGACTGGTGCAATTTTCGGGATGTTTGTCAAACAGCTGCTGTTGTGTTGGGTCTGGGAGACTTGGTTGCCCTTTTCTGATTTGAGCTATGTGGCTGCAGTACAAGCCTGTATTGTTTGATATTTTGAAGACCCACGTGCAACATGATGGACTTTAAGCGGCTCAGTGTGGACAGTGCGTAGGAATCTCACCGGGTGTGTGTTGCACTGCTCTGGCACACAAACTGTGCATAAAAATCTCTCTCTGTGTAAAACCAGTTTATACTATGTGCTGTTGTAGCCAAAGCCCAGTGGACACAGTCGGAGAGCGGCTCATTCAGGGCCTCCTCTGAACCGTGAGCTGTAGTGGCACAGCTGCTGACTGTGCCACTACAGCTCACGGACCACCCGGGACGAACTCCACCTGAAGCCAATTAAACTCCCAGAGAGTCAAAGAGAAGCTCTGACCCCCCTCCAACACACACAGGCTGCGAATCAATCCCCAAGAGGATAAAAATAAACTTTCTTCATGAGTCAGAATCATCAGAGCAGGAGCGTTGTGAAATCAACTGACGACATGACAGGAAAGTTCCTGTGAAAACAGGATAAAAAGGGCATATTGTTACATATAGAAAAGCAGATGAAGCCTGCTGCATTCACATCTGTGTTACAATAAATACTGATTATTAAGTCAGGATCTGACCAGCACATGTGATTATTTGAGGGTTCCTGCTTTCATCCACAGTCTGAAGGTGTTGAAGAAGCTTTTCTGCTTTTAGTGCTTGTGTTACTGCGGTGGATAAAGTTTCATGTGTATTTAAAGGGATAGTTAACTGCTTTTTTTTTTATCTATGTTTTTATCAGGGTTTTCCACAGATTCATTATTATGCCTCCTGAATTCAGCCTTCAGATAAACAGCAGCAGAGGCAGGAGCAGGAACTCTAAAGCTGAATGAATTCAGTTAATTATTCAATCTGTAGATTATTATTTAAATTACTTTATAAAGGCAAGATTCATTCAACATGCTCATTTTGCAGTTTCCAATGATCTTAAGTAATAATGTTGGCTTGTGGACAGCCGGACAGACAAAATGACACAATGTGAATATGTGAACCTCAGGGAATAAAGAACGTATTCATTTTTTGGACAGCAATCAATTGATGACTAAGGTAAAATAAAACTGTCAGACCTATTGATAATGAAAGAAACCAGTGGTTGCAGACTCTCTGTACAGGTCTATAGTGGTCTCTGTGACAGCAAAACTTAAAAACGCAACTACACTACAAAAAAGCTCAATATAAACTAAAATACTTTAATTAAATCAACGTGTAGCCGTCAGTTATTTCCAAGCTGCTGCACCATGATCAAAACATTTACATTTGTGTTGACAAATCAACATAAGTACAGAAGCCGTGCTGTGGGATCAGCTAGACTGTGCTGCCTCAAGGCAAAATAGCAAAGCGTGATAGTGAAACATTGGCCTAGTGTCCACAATAAAGACAGTAAAGAACAATAAAGGATACTTTTTCTATTATTGCTCTGAATCTGCAGAGCAGAGGCACAAAAACTAAACCAGAGCTAATTAAAGTTCATTTGACTCAGTGGCAGATCCATGTGGAAACAGTGTTCGAGCCTCTCTCCACGTTAAACTGACGCCTCTGCCTCCGCTCACTGTTAGTTATGTTAAACTGTTTTCAACATTTCTACATAAAGCTGCGGTCTCTCCTCATCATCATCTCTGAAACTACATATTAAATCAATGTAAACTCTTGGAGTCACTGGCCCCGGGGCCATCTACAGCAGCTGGATCAAAGGGCTTAGTAATGAGGAAAACCCACAGTGTTTCTGTCAGCGAGCCAATTAAGCTGATGGTGCAGGAATACCCTGTGGGGTCACGCTGGTTTCATGGAGATAAGACACAGACAGGGGAGAAGCTGAACCTGCTGGACTCACTGTTACTGTGTCAGCCAGAGAGGATGCTGCTGACTAATCTGAGGACTGGTCACGTTTGGAGGATGCCTGTGCAGCAATGGATAGAAACTCAATGCCACAATGTCATGGCAGCTTCTATAAGGACATGTCCAGTACTGAGAAATACATTTGCTTTAAAGCAGTTATTGTTGTTTGGCAGTCAGCCCTGTGACAAACTGGTGACCTGTCCAGGGCGGACCCCGCCTCTCACCCATAGTCAGCTGGGATTGGCTCCAACCCCCCACGACCCTCTTCAGGAATAAACGGTATAGATAATGGCTGGATGGATGTTGTTTGGCAGCGTGCCACTCATCCTGTCTGTCAGGATGACACTGAGAAGCAGCAGCTAGCAGCGGGAGTAGCTCACACCCAGATTACATGAAGTAACCAGAGTGGTTCAAACCCTCAACTGGCAGCGCAGATAAAAATGAGGCAGCATTAGCATAAAAACATAATGTATAGATAGATGCTGTGAGACACAGGCCTCCCCCATGTTATATCAGTAACATCAGCATGTGTCAAAATCCTGCAGTTTCCTTAAAATATACATTAATATAAACAAATATGTGAGTTGATATTACATGAGCTGACAGGGACATTTTCAAGTTGCTGTCTAATATCTGATTGAGGCTAATGGTAGCAAACTTCAGACAGATGGTGATGGTGTTGGGGTTGGGGGGACATGTCCCTCTCACTCATTCAGTATCATTTCCTCACTAAAAGCTCCCCAACAGTCCATGTCCAGATGAGAGAGAAGAGGAGCTGATCAAACTGCTAAGTCTTAATGTTTTTACTTAGTATTTACTGTACAATTCAATAATACTTTAAAAGTGTCTGCTGTCAGTCAAACGCTCAGACATCAGGGAAAACAGTTTTACAGTTACTGCAAATAGTTACAGAATGTGAACTGTTGTTTCCTCCTTCGAGCTGTAATGTAGTCGAGCGCTCTGTCCACTTATTTAAATTCTGGACATTTCAGTGAGCTGAATTTAATTTAGCTTTTGTTGATTATTTTGGCAGTGTCCACCCTGGAGCTGATGACTCGCTGGCAGCAGCTTCATAAATACGAGCGGTGTAGTCTGCCAAGCCGCTCGGCTGATTCCCCCTGTGGGAACACGTTCAGACCAGTCTGTCACATTTCTGCTTCAGATGCTTCTCCCTCAGACGGCACACAGCACTGCTGCTGATGATTATTAGTCATTGCTAGTGTATATCATCTCCCAAAAGTTTGCAATCATACAGTACATAAAGAAAGGGCAATTTTTGTAAACATATTTAACATTTCTGTCAGTTTAATATTTGTTTAGTCTTTTTGACAAAAGTGAATTCAGTGTTTTTTAAGTCCTGTACAGACCCAGACTGAAGCTGAAGGCTCTAAAGCTGTAAACACGTTATATCTCATTTGTTTTAGCTGTACAAAAACCAAAGTGTAAAAATGACAATTTTTATGGTGCAGATACTGAACTAAATTCTGGCTGGGACAAGGAACTTCCTGGATTCTCTGCGATGCATCTGGCCACTGCTTATGACCAAGAAGGACCAGAAACCAAACTGGGACAAGTCAGGGCACTCTCTTCTGTCCTTTATATACAGAAACCAACTGCACTGTGATGTACAGGCCAAAACTATTTACACCGTTTGAACATGTACAGAACTCAGAGGTGGAGAACAGGAGGGGTGGAGGCAGCACAGAGTAGAAATAGTGTCTCATATTCAACATTATTTTCAATGTTTGCTGCAGCACCATGAAGACAGAGGTTCTCGTCATGCAGTTGGCTGCAAACGCGAGAAACAAGCACGGCGTCAAGGGAAATAAAGAAGGACGGCCGCAGGCTTCTTCACTCAGACTCTACCTGTCCTGGTTGTCTTCTCTGCCACGAGATGCAGAAATATTCATTACATGCCCGAGGAGCTGTCTCTGGCACTGTGTATTGATTCAGCCTCTCCTGTTCCACAGCACATATCGATCTCATCGACCGTTGGTTTTCTACAGCCTATAATGAGGTGCACACTGTGCGAGTTTCCTGCCAGACTCTGGCTAAGATAAAGGTCAAATCCAGTAAAGGGGGAGTTTATATATACCTGTAGTATCTGCTCGTGTTTTGCCTTTGGATCGCATCCATTTAGACTTTGAGGTCCAGCAGCTGCTGTGTGCACCAGAAGCCACCATGATGTCAGAGCCAAAGGGCCGCCTGGGACAGAGAGGCCTCTGCACTTCATCACAGTAGTGTGGACCTCAACTCTGGTGAACTGTGAGATCATCTTTTACTCTTTAATCACTTAACCCATGACTGTAACAGAACGACAAACCTCAGTGCAGTACCTGGAAATACACCTTTGTATACATCAATCTTAAAAACTGCATCTAAACTGTGTGCATATTTCTATAAGCACCTTACTTTTACTTTCCTAATGCACATTTCATTTTCTTGTTTGCACATTCTTTTTTCTTCTCTCAGTCTTACCTTGTTTAGACAAGTGAGGGAACCATGGAGGCATTTAAGCGAACTGGGATGTACCCAGCGACGCCTGTATCTCAGCCATCATCTCTGCACACTGACAAAAAGCAAGTACATCAGTGACCTAAAATAAAGAAAGCTATCGTGATAGTCGTTATGTGCCCAAGATAAACAAATTCATAAATAACTTACAAATCAGAGGTTGAAAGGTGGGATTAGGAATGAGAACATGGTCTTCCAGCTAAACAGAACAATCATCTTAATGAACATTTAAAATGATTTTGAACTCCTGGATGATAAAAAAATCTTCAATTCTCAGCAATCTTTTAATTATATTTGCCTAATTTGATTTCCCTGAATGACTGGATAAAAAATCTAACTTCAGGTCAAACATTGATTTAATTGTAGAAATTATTTGTATTTAGTTTTTCAATCAATCAATCATTTACCAGTTATGCAACATATTATGATTTTGTCTCATCCAGCTAGATAGTTCTCCTCGTCTTTCTAATCTTTATATAAAGTCTAACTGCGCTCAACATAAATCTGTTAACCGTTCTGTCAGCAAGGCTGTTGTCTATGTTTACGTGCCACAGTTTATGGATAACAAGAACCACACGTACCTGAGCAGAAGAGCAAAGAAGTGCATCACAGTGACGGATCGACAGCATCTGCACAACACGATTTGTTTCCAGAGAAAAGAGAATAAACCCCTACATTCACAACAAAAGAATGTGTTTTTCACCGATGATCTATTTGCTAAAAGTCCCCAAACAAACAGCCCTAAACATGGCACCGACCTGTGAAACATTCCTTTATTATAAATAGATCATTCGTATAAAAACGGGCATGCTTCATTTCAACCATAGCATTTAGACATTTCACAACCAAAAGCTACTGTTCATTTAGCTGAAAACAGCAACAAACTCATGTCATAATGCAGGTCGACAAACAGACGACATGAGACAAGAATCAGAAATTTTCACAACACTTTTTTTTTTCATACAATTAAAATAACAACAAACATCGCTGGTCCCAACACTTTCTCTTTTGTATTTATTTTTGTAGTGTTGCTTTATTTTTATTTTTTTACCATCCTCTTGCTTTTTGCAGCTTCTCTCGGATGGTTTTCAGTTGCAATCCCATCAGGGCCTTGGCCTGTTTAGGCTGTTCCCCGCTGTCTGTAAACATAAAAACACCACAGATGTGTTGGTTCAGTTTGTCAGTGCTCTGATCCTTTAGACTGTTCAGAGCGCCTCAGGCCTGGCTCGGGCTCTGATGACATCTCCTCTGAGTCTGCTCGATAGTTGGATGTCCGGGTGTTTCTTCACATGGCGTGGTTGGTGTAGCTGACGTAGGTGGTTTTAGTCGGGGGCACTGAGGAGAGAACAGAAAACAGCAGGTTGGTGAAGTGATGCTAACTTTCACTTATCTTCGGTCTCAGCTGGTTAACCTGAGCTCGAAATTCACAAAAGTCAACAGGTAACAACAGACTGACAGTTCACAGGTGATGAATCACACGGAGCTGATCTGCTGAGCAGCCAAATCTCCTTCCTGTTAGGACTCACTGCTATGGCACTATTTAGGTTTATGACTCAACACAAACTGGGACAAAAGTCCTGCCGTGCCCCCTTCAGGGTGCAGTGGTTAGAGCCCAGTCAGTAGTGAAGTGAAAAACTTTGGTTTGTCTGAAAGTGGTGCTGACAGAAAGCTCATATTGTCACTAAATTGAAGAGCTACTACCAGCAGTTGTTGGTATACTGTGTATGAAATGAGGCTCACAAGTATTTTGACATTTTCTGACTATTTGTGACTTCTTTCTCTCACTCTGAACACTCTGCAGGATAAAAGAGGAAGCTCAGCTTTGTAGAGGCTTTTTGGGAAAATAATTTGAGGTAAAGCAGATCCGTCAGCAGCACATCTCTGATGACTAAACAGTCCGACGTCTCCCACTGTTCTGCTGACAGGCCGAGAAGCAGCTTTGAAGTGTAGCTCTGAGCTGGAAACGACGTGGCTTCAACAGATCCGCTCTCCGTTGACGTCCACACACACTCCAGTCAACTTCCCATAAAATCTTCATTACTGTACAAAGGCTACATTCTGTCTTCACCTTCAGACGGTCAACTGTACAAAGGACCTGACACTCTGCTTCTGCCTGCACCTTTGTTCACAGAGTAACTGACTATAAACTGTCTTCTTCAGGCTCTTCAGTACGTTCTGCCTTATTGTAAACCAGGGGTGGCCAGTCCTGGTCCTCGAGGGCCACTGCCCTACCCACTGATACCATCTTAGTTGAAGATGGAGTGAGGAAAGATGAAGTGAACTGGTAACTTTGTTTATTTTCTGCTGAACACTTATGCAAATTTGTTATTGGTTGTTATTATTAACCTATTTTAAAAACAAAAGCACTAATAGCAGCTTTTAACCAACGTGCGAGTGTAGGGACCTGTACAGGTCATCTCACCGCTGGCTTCCACGCCCTCGCACAGCTCCGTCTTCACCTCACCGTTGGGCCGCTCGGCCGCCAGCTGCGACAGCTTGCTGCTCATGGTGGCAGCGGTGACGATGGCCTTAAAGCTGCGTTTACGTTTGGGGACATTCTGCTCGGGGTGGAAGATGATGATGTAGACCTTTGGCATGTAGAGCATGCCCAGAGAGACGGAGGCGCTGAGGCTGAGGCAGACGGTCAGCGTGGCTGTCTGGATGTACATCTGAGGAGAGGTCAGAGGGGGGAGGCATGAGACAGACAAGTCAGCTGAAACAGGCTTTTAAACATACAGTACAATTTCTAAATGTCTGTGTTCCACGTCATGAACTGATTCTCTGGTGTGCTGTCAAACTGCTTATAGGTTCCCCTGTGAAGCAGCGATGAATGGGCCTCTGACGCGAGGACGTGATGCGGCACACATACAGAATGCAAATGGTTTCACACAGCCACACTGAGCAGCAGTCAATGGCAGTCATGTTGAAACAAATTTTCAACAAAAACACGAAAGAAGCGAGCAAGACACAAATGTAGATCCAATGTTTGGAGTCTGTCTTTGCTAATGTCGCATGGCTGATGCTGCAGCAGGAAACAGAACTGGGCCTCATACAGAGGTCCACAGGTTAGTCTGCCACAGTTGATGCCAGTTAATTATTACTTTCAACCCTCAAATGACTCGTCGCCCTGAGATTATTATTTCCTTAAACTGTTAATTCAAGCCATGTGTGTTCACTCATAATCAGTCATGCCCTCAAAGTACTCATTAGAATCCTAAAATATTAGAGCTCCTGGCAGGTGTAACGGAGGGAAACAAAACTAATTGTGCACTGGAATTACTGATTTATGGCCTGGGATTAATCACCTGTGCTCTCCACTGAGTCGTTTCTGTGCACAAATGAAGAGAATACAATGTTAAAACTATAGGTTCATTCGTCTTACAAACTGTTTGAAACTCACGATTCACTAAAGCTTTTCCTGGACATTTCAAAGATATCTCCTTCCTCAGGCCAAAAAACTCAAACTACATCCACTGTGGAAATCTGTCAGGCATAAACCATCTTTTATACACAAAACACAACTCAAACGTAAAATAAGCAGTTGAACAATCTGGAAAAAGCTCATCAAATATTATAACAAGATTAAAACGGCTTAACACAAATTCTGATGTCAGTCCACACACAGCGACCAACAGAGCCTTGCTAGTGTCGCGTCTTCGGTGTCCGACCCCACTGTGTCCAACCCACCATGTCCGACCCACTGTGTCGTCCTCATGAAGCCATTCAGTGACCTAGAGCTGCAGCCATGAGTCAGTTCACTGGTAGAAAATGAACCTCAGCTATTTAGAAGCAACAGTCACCGACATGTTCTGGTTCCACCTTCTTTAATGTGAGGAGCTGATGCTTTTCTTTGTCAGACATGAGAATCAGCTGAGTCTCTGTGTTTGTTCACTCCAACAAATGACTACCAAACATCCTTATTTTACCCACATGCTATTCACCTCCTGAGGCAGTATCTCCTCAGAACAACCTGTGATTGTATTCTCAACGGTGATTTGATGACACTTTTCACGTCAGCACAGTCAGACGATGATCTGATGGTCTGAGGGACTGAATGCAGCATCATTAATTCCATCATTAATCCATCAGATGGTTAATTCAGCTCTGCTCATTAATCAATCTGGTGACTTGTGCTAGAGGTTGATAATTCTGTCTGTGGCATTAAATCAACCACTGTTTCTGTCTTTACTGTGGCCTCCAGTCTCCTGTTGTGTTGTTAACAGACGTATGGATCAGTTTCACAGGTTACACTACTTCCACGCTGCCGTTTGTTCGATCGCTGTTGAGCTAATGAAACACAGATTTTCACACTACAAGTTTACCAAGAACGCTGAGCTGTATTTAGACTAATGTAAACAAATAATGCAGAAAGTGTTAAGTTTCACTGAAATCAGCCTGACAGTAACAAAGAACAGGAAATTAGTAACTGCAAACAAACAAAAAGAGGAGGTGTTTTCATCAGACTTGGCTTTGGTACACTAGATGTGTACCGACACATCTAATACTGTGGAAATATACAGAATTTATCAGGACTACAGGTAAAGATGCAGGAATATTCTTGTACAAACAGGAGATTTTCAAAGTAAAGGCCAGTCTTTAATAACGCCCAGTTTCAAATAAAGTCTCTGGTCCCTTTGCAGCTGAGGTATACAACTAGTCACATGGACTGCACAGAAAAAAAACATTATACACTGGGAAAAGTTCATGTTCAGCCATTTAAAGAGTGAACCAAGTGAGGCTCTGCAGTGCCTCCTCCTCTCACCTTGCTGACTGGGAGCTGCGTAAATCAGATGCTTCAGTAGAGGACTAGCTGTTGGAGCAGCTCGATGATCATTACCTCTGCATTATCTTAAACACAATCAGCAACAGAGCAGAGAAACACAAGGATGCTCTCTTGCTATCAGCTTGACGGATGACCCCGAACGCATCACCATGCTCCATGCTGCATTTACGACCCAGTATGAGATAGATTATTGATCCTCAGTGCTGTTATCTTTGCCTGCAGTGTAACTCTGGCTCGTTATTGACAGGAAGAACCATTTAGAGACCAGATCCTCTATCAGACCTGAACCTGAAGCCTCACCGGACTACAGGATCACAGTTATACTCACAAACAGCATATCCTCAACATCATCCCAACATCAGCCTAGAGCTGACGTTGATTTACTTGTGACAACTAACCTGCAAACAGCAGCAGACGACCACAATCACACCATTCACTGTGCCACCGCCATAGTGGCAGACCTCTCCCACACCCCCAGTCGACATGCAGGGGCATTAGAACCTCAGACAGCAGACTCACAAACAGCTTCTGTTCCCAAGCCATCAGACTCCTGAACCGCCAAACATAAACCTGACACATACCGAGACACAGACACACACACACACACATAAAGATATGCCAATGCACAGGCAACTTATTTTTATATCCTTATATTTTATAGTTACATTTATTGGGCCATGTGGTGGGTCCCAGATGAAATGTGACTTCTGCTCACACTACACTTGTATATTGCTGAAGTGATAATAAAGTCTCTTGTATCCGTAGGAGGCAGGTGTGAAAAGTCAGACGTCAACCATGTTTGATCTGGATGCCAAACTGCACCTCTGTGTCTGACCTTACCA
The DNA here is from genome assembly GCF_001952655.1 of Monopterus albus. Lineage (NCBI taxonomy): Eukaryota > Metazoa > Chordata > Actinopteri > Synbranchiformes > Synbranchidae > Monopterus > Monopterus albus. The sequence continues at coordinate 2,580,280 of NW_018127899.1, read as the reverse complement.
ACAACCTGCACTGCTCACTGGACTGTGGTGTCATGACACAAAGAAATAGAGGAACTTATTGGCAATATGATACAATAAAACAAGTGTAGTGAGCTAAGAATATTATTTTTGGTTTAGACCAGCTTTTTTCTTTCTAATTTCCACTTGGAACTCCACTTTTCAAAAATCCTAGTTTTACTCCTGTTATTACTTCAGGTTTCTTTCTCCGGCCTCTGTGAACATTGTCCTTTGACTGTCAGGCCAACGTAGTGCTGTACACACAAAAAGGGTCATAAAGGCGTTGATCCACTCATCTGACTCGCCTTCAGTTAGTATAAGCAATGAGCTTAATCAGCATGTGCAGCGTGACCTGTGAACAGGGCTGATTAAAGGCAGGGACAAGTCCATTTTTCCAATGAACAGCGATTTCATCTGTATTTTTTGATTTACAGTTAATCTTGCCAAGTGACACTAGAGCTGAGCTTTAGACAAAGATAACACAGCAGAGCACGGTGCTTTTTGTAGTGAAGTTCCATATACAATGTGATCTATCAGAACTTAATTGTGTCCTCACCAGGTCCAAAACCAAACTTCATCCTCACATCTGTTGGAAGCAAAGAGGCGCAGTGAGACGAGCCCCTGCATCCTTTTCCTCTGCGTGTTCTGTTTGCAATGCGACCTGCAGCCACAATTTAATAACATTTGGCTGCAATCTACTCAAATGGCCACAGCAAACAGTGGACATGCTCATGAGTGCATCAATCACTGTCACTGGTGTGGGCAGCACAGCTGTGTCTGAGGCCACCTTAAACATAATATACAGTAACACCAGCCTTATGAAGCATCTGTGTATTCGATACATTAAAGCAGGAACATCTTCTTCTTCTTACACATCTTTGTTAAATTCAACACACTCCAGTGTTACTACAACTTTTTCAGAGTACTTCTTTCACCACTGAATAAAATGTAGTCATGTACAACCTAAGCAGTCACAAGTAGAATTCAAATGTCAGAGAACTGAGCTGCTGCAGCAGAAGCAGTGTGAAGACAGTGGAGCAGAGAGAAGAGCTGAAAACAGACGCAGCCACTGGACGTTGTGGGCAAAAGGCAGAGAGCATCTGCCTGCAGCTGTGACTCCAGGCATCCAAGTGTTGTCTGTATTCTCCCTCATGCCTGGTGCTGATGCTGATAAAACTCCTATTGAGGTGAAAACCCTTCTAAGTCACTTGACTTAGAAATGTTGACTCAGCTGAGTTAACAGCGAAAGAGAGCAGCCTCATCCAAGCTCACTCAGCCACCCACACACACGTCGTGCGGAGCTCAACCAGGCAGCATAGACCTCTGTTTCCTCTCCCCGCCCTGCAGCATCTGTCACAACACACCTGTGCACGTTCCCGGCACACAGCACCACCTGCCACCCCTATGTCTCCATGGCAACCGCCTCATATGTAAGCCAAGGCCCGGGTTGATGGCTCTCTGACTGAGCATCACGCTATCAGCGGGGAATCCTTGGCGGGGCTCCACTCAGTCCCCAGGACCAAGTGGAAGGAAGGAAATGTGGTGGCAGATGGCGAGTTTCCTCCCACGAGCTCAAAACAACAACAGCGGTGATTCCAGCAACACATCAAGGAATCATTAGGAAAATGTATGATAGACAGTGAAGCGTAAAGTCATTTGTGGGCCTAAGAGAAGAAAACCAAGCTCTGAAGTGATTTATGAGGCGTCTGTGACAAAGCTGTTATTAGAACGACAGGAGCAGCGTGAGGGGCTCCATGGAGAACCAGAGCGCCACCTTGACCCTGTCAAGCGGGAGCACACAGTTTCAGATAATGTGAATTAACTGCGCTGAGTAGGCTTTCCAAAAAAATACAGACATGGGTTCTGCACTTATTTACCAGGACTCCATCTCTTTCAAGGAAAATCCAACAGTCAACTCAAATGTTTTACAAAGAAAAATAGCAAACACACACGCACACAGAGGCAGTGAAGGTACTTTAAAACCCTCTGCACCCAGCTGCAGCAATTAGTGTCAAAATCTGTGCTCCTTGGAGTCAAATGAAAAACACACAGACATGATGCACATGTTTTTAGTTTCAGTGTGACAGCCCAAGGATATCATTATCTCTGATGTCCATTACAAATACTTCTTGAGAAGGCTGAGACTGCCCTGGGACCTTCTTGTGAACTTGGACAGTGTAATTAAATGCTGCATTACAGCAGTGTATGCCAGCTACACAACAGAACAGAGGGCTCAGCATCGGCATCACTGGCACACAACTACTGGAAGTCAAGGATGTTTATCTGTCCAGGTGTCAGAGCACAAGGAGCCCCACCCAAATCTGGGCACTACCTCTTCAAACTGCTCCCCAGGTGATACAGGACAATTCACTCACACAGCACAAGGATGAAAAACAGCTTCTTCCCCACAGCTGTAAAACAGCTGAACACTGGCTCCACCCCCAAACATCTCTTTGTCTCATTGTCTGAGACTTTAATTTACATTTCTGTATTTTATGTTGTTACTTTATGTTTGTTGCCCGAAGAGCTCAGACAGCAACATTCCCATTGTGGTCTGACCCTCACTGAAACCTACTGCTGGCATTCGGAGTGACGCTGATATCATTATTAGTTGGAAAGTTATTCAAGAACATGACATACGTGAGACGTTCACTCGCTGGTGGAGGGGTAAACCGCAGACTTCAGCGAGCGGACCGCGGGCAAAGCAGTGACGATGTCACAGTTCTGCCAAGATTGTGTTCTGCTTGTTCAACAGCTGTTTCATAAGCTGCTTATACACTCTGTTACTGACTGTTGCACTGTGGCATGATCCTTCACATCCTTTGCTCAGCTGTGAGTCTGTGTATGTGTGAGAGGAGCCTCCTCAACAGAGGCTGACAGTGAAAAAGCTAAGTAGGATGGTCCACGTCACCTGGTGAGGTTATGCCAGATGATGGTTAAGGGAAGCACGGGTGTACCGCGGAAACACAGCTGTAACGTGCAGGTGGAACAGCAGCATCCTCAACAAACTACTGTGCTCTGAACCTGTTGATTGCTAGTGGATCTAGCTAAAACATAATGGCTCCAGCCACGGCTGTCGCCGGCGCAGAGGCACCAGATACACCTGCACAGCTGTTACATCTCTGTGGTCTTCCAGTGTCATCATGTGTGGTTTGATCTGGAGTCACTGCACCTGGAGATATGTCAGTGAGGAGTGGAGGCTACTGTGTGTGACTTCATTCTTCCAGATAAGCCCTGGCAGCTTGAAGTGGTAGACTGTGAGAACACTAACAGCATATAAATGTGATAAAGTAGCCTATCAGCTGAGGTCAGAGGAGGTGGATTCCCGGGAGGAGCTGCTGAGGGTGGATGCTGCATGTTAATCTTCTCTGGAATCCCCCAGCTGAATATCAAAGCTTGCTTCATTGCGTATGGAAGCGGCAACTTGCCCCCAGCAGCCCAGACTCTTCTCTACCTATCTGCTTGTGAATGTGAACGCCTCCTTTTGCAGCTGGTGATGCGTTCAGGGTCCAGTCCCTCTGATGTTCCTATTAGTCATGCTCTGTCTGCTCTCTTGGCTGGTCTCAGCTGCAGCTGGCGCACAGCCGACTGCTGCTGCTACTGCACAGCGGCTAAGGAGTTCAGGTCCACCACAGTTTGGATCAAGTCCAACAGCCCTCGGGTCCTGTTCAGATTAGCCCTGTCTTTTGAAATTCAATTCATGCACGTCAGGTTTGGGAAGTTTTCCACAGGTCTGGTTTGGATCATGTCCAAAATATGAAGATCTGCATTTCATGGTCCGAACAGCGGCCAGCAGGGGCAGAATATGTGAATAAGCCCAGAGAGGAGAGATGTTTATCTGACAAGAGGCAGTGAACATTTCACAGACTTTGTATTCAAACACCAAATTTCTCACTCCACAGACATTTGAGCTGATAAATAATGTGAAAGTGTGCACAGTGAAAATGTATGATGAGTTGTGTCTGTTGAACAGAATGACTCGGCCATCACTGTCATCAGAATGAAGGTCTGCAGTGTAAACGGAGAGCAATGACTCAGAGCAGTGTTTATCCAGACGTCTTAATGCTGGCCTTTACTTGATGGCAGTGACAGCTGCTCTGATATGGCAGAGAGGACAAGAGGAGGTTTACACAGGAATGGCTCAGGGCACCTGAGTATACCTGCCTCCTCGCAGCTGCCGCAGAAACCAACATGAGAATGGGTTTCAGCTGCAGTGACAGCAGGGGCAGGATATAAACAAATTAACTGCCTCATGGTGTTTACAGAGACCCTTAAGGGGGAGGTGCACCGATTCTGCACTTTAAAGTCTGTTTACAGGTGCAAATAGGCAAGTGAAAAAGCTGAATGTGAAGAGTCAGAGTGTGGTGCTTGAGGCTGGATGTTTCAAGCTACATCAGCTGCAACTAGAGCAGCATAACACACCTGAGTCCTCAATTGAACTGCTGATGGTCCAGCTGCATGCTGGGTAATGCAGTGAAAAAAAACGTATAAGTTATAAGCAGCTGATTTAGATCCTTTTCCATTTGTGAGTCCTACTCACTACTTACTAAACTTTATTATCCTCTAGTTTGCAGCAGGCACATACACATAACCACATTCATATACAACCCAGCAGACATCTGATCTAATATAGATAGGCATATATCAGTGCATTACAGTCCCACATTACTCGTAGCTATATATTACATTGCACAAAAACAATCATAAAGATACTTATGCAAAGCAGTAAGACAAATGTCTGCACCACCTAGACAGATAAATAAATAAATACTAAATACAAATAAACAGTCTAAAGTCTGACAATGTTAGGAATTCAACTTTATGATGATGTATTGCATTCAATGTTGGACAAGTTATTTGATCAGTGTAATCAGTTACTCATTACATATTACTGTAACAGAAAAGCCATAACTTTACTAATTGCTAAGGAGCAAAAGTAACGCTTTGCATTGCACGTTACTTTACTTTCATTACTAAGCTATCAGCTCCATCAAAGGTGTCTTTAAATGTCTTTTCAGCCTAGAGGGTGCACCGACTGACACCATAAGACACTGCTAGCTGCTCTTTGCCCTTCGCATCACATCCTGTTTCCTAGCATCGACATAAGCTACAGATGCCTGGTTGGGACAAACTGTCCAAACTGCAGCCTCCAGTCTGAAGCTAGCGTTAGCTGACCAACAGTAAATATGTCAGTGCAGGAGTCCTGCTGATTATTGATTGACAGCTCATTCCTGTTGCCATGTCTCATTTTGAGATCACGTCACCTCTCTGTTATTTTTCAGTGCATATAATGTTACTGCTTGTTCTTGCATTCATTCTGATATGTCACCTTGTTCATTCATTTAGGCACTCTGCAAAACCACTTGGGCACCGTGCTGAAGCCTGTCTACGGTAAGGAAAACCCACTCAAATATCTCTTCTCCCTCTTTGGCACCCCTCCACCTGCTGACACTCCAGGTGACTGCCCAGCTCTCCTATGCCAATAAACATGCCTTCAAGTGAACAAACCATGCTGAGAAAAACCTCACAGTGGGAGTTAAAGCACATGAAAAGACCAAAACTGACCAGCACTGACCTCTGACCTCATGTATATTTACAGCCTTGAATGCAGTCCACCACCAGGCCGATACACTTGGCTTTATAAACTCCTACATTACTTCAATTTTTCCTTATCTCTGATTTCTTGCAAATTTCATGTGGTTTTCTCTTTACTGCGTCATGCTGGATTATAAAGATTTCAGGCCATATGTCTTGTTTTGGGACATGTGTGACATGTGTCTGCTGTATGATTACAAAAAACACATTTTTTTCTCCATATAATGGAACATGTTCTTAGTCAAATGAATTCTGTTTCTTTTAGCTGGAGTTGTCAGTAAGAACCTGAAATGTGTTGCAGAAAAAGTGACTTTTGTCTGCAAACGTCTGTTCTCTGAGCCTCAGGAGGGCTCATGCTTGATGTGACACCTCTGTCTGTTTGGGGACGGTGATGTAATCTTCACCTGGGCATGTCTGAACATTCAGTCTGAATCTGCAGCGTGTGTCTTTTCTCTGGGTAAAAATAACCCGAGGTAAAACTGAAACTGCTGTGGGCAGTTTCTCGACTTCATTAGATCCGAGTATCAGAAGAAATCTGAATATTTCAGTTACTTAGCTGCTCTTAGGATTGTGTAACAAAATAATCTAGGCTCAAAGGGCCACACATCAATTTTCTGAAGCTTTCAACCACATCTCAAGGTCTTTGTCAGGGAACTGAACTGAACTTTTGTCATGCAACCTGAGTGTGGATCTTCAGTTACATGACACCAGGTGATGGTATATGGTGACAGATGATAGCCCCTGTGCATTAAACAGTCTCTGGCATCAAAAAAGGATATTTTTCACAGAGCCCAGGGGGATGCAAACAGATGCATTAGCACTTGAAAACATTTGCACACTGAATCCCATGGCTTTTTGAAACGGCTTCAAATCTTACAGAAACGAGAGGGAAAAGAACGACAGAGGGAAATTACCTGAATAACTGCACAGTACTGAATTCATTCTGATGCTGTGCTTAACACAAACACAAACTTTAGCTAGCTTAAAGCTATTAACAAGAGTATTTGACACTTTGGTTGTATGGCATGAACAAAGTGGGGGTCAGGGGTCACATGACAGACAGGTGCAGAAGGACAACAAAGATCTGCTTCCAAACTCAAAGAGGAGATGCTGGGGTTCATGTCACCAGACCCAAAACAGCAACTCTGATACATCATTTTTTCACTTTAGCAATACATTAATATTGATAATTAATCTGAGAAGCACTACAGTATTCCTAATTCAACTAAACTCAACTCAGACACAAGATTCTTAGTATCTGTACAGTAGCAGAAAGAGGCTGATAAACTCTATTTAGAGAAAATCTCAGTGAATCACTCCACCTGTTCTCCAGAAGTCCCCCCAGACATGATAATGAGCAAAACCCTCCATCTGGCAGCTCGTGCACAGCGGGCTCACCCCAGAAACTGTTGTATGAATGTGCTAAATTTAATTCTACTCTAATTAGTTTTGTGATGAGAGGCTGCAGAGCAGGCTGGGCTGAGCCTGTGGCGGTCGTGAAATAATCAATCATCAATGATTCAGTCAGAAACGCAGCTTTATAAAGACACTCCTGCTTTCTTAACCAACACTGTTAATCAAAGATTACACTGATCTTTCACTTTGGAAAAAATGTATTGACCATTAGCTACATTTAATTCTGCTCTATTCGTTTAGCAGTTAATTATCTAATTAGCATAATGTTAGTAGATAACTGTTAGCCCCTGTTATTGCTCCTATCACTGTAGAAGTCCAGTCCTCATTGGTGAAGTGCTGTATTTCTCTCTTTGCACAAGAGTTTATTTATACAGAGTTTGGATGGTCAACACAAAATAACACAAAAATAAAAGCTGTTAACGTTAACGTATGCGTTGATAACTATGCTTGCAGTAATTTAGCATTATTTCCAAGACCAAGCACATCATTATCTAACGACCTTCACGACTATAACATTTGCTGTGTGGGAGCCGGTCATGGATGATAATGTGTCAGAGCAACAGCTCTCAGCTCAGCAGGGTGGCCTCAGTGACAGCACTCAGTTTCTACTGACAATGAATGGACAGCTGTCACTAGCCCAGGGCTTTGTCTCCGTATGTGTTCGGAGTGCTCGGCCACAAGAGGGTTCACAAACAGTCGACATCCTTTCCAGCACTCCCAGTGATGCTTACATAAAATATTCCTGTATCCAAATTATGATATGAATCAGCACTGAAATCTAATTAACTGTTCTGTGGGCCATACTTTAGCTCTCCAAAAGATTTCATCAAAATCCATTCATTACTTTTTGAGTTATGCTGTTAACAAACACACACCAGCAAAACATAACCCCGTCCCTTGGTGCAGGTAACAATGATTATGAATTTTGATGGTAAATCTGACACTGCTGTCACTGGAAACCTGAAGTAAACATTCAGTCTGTATTTGTCACCCAACTTCTAATAAAACCGCCCAAAACCACTAAAGTAATAGAGCTTCACTGGGATTAGTAACTGTAATGCTTCAACCTTATGTACCATACTTGTGAACCATTTGCAAACCATGTTTTCACAAATATAGCAGATTAAAAAGCAGATTCCAAACTGTGCACTATTCATCAGGACTGCAGGTTTCACCAACATTAACTGCAGTACTTCAACATGGTGACATCAGCATCACACAAAGACACACTATGTGTGTGAGTGTCGAAGCTGCTGACAGTGTGTGTTTTCATGTAGAAACTCTGCTGGAGGGCGTAAAACATGAGAGTGCATTGTTTATCAGAGACGCACCCTTACCCGCTCTGCTGACTGTGCCGTGCCAAAGAAGATGGGGATGAAGGCGAGCCAGATGATGCAGGTTGTGTACATAGTAAATCCAATGGGTTTGGCCTCATTAAATGTCTCTGGCACGCCACGTGTCTTGATGGCATAAACAGTGCATGTGACCATCAAGAGGATGCTGTATCCCAGCGAGCAGATGAGTGACAGGTCAGAGATGTCACACTTGAGTACCCCACGAGCATTCCTGGGATCCTGTGTGCGCTGCTCTCCATAATCCACGAAGGTGTGGGGAGGGTCGGCGGCAAACCACACGAGGATGCCCAGAAGCTGGACTGAGATGAGCGAGAAGGTGATGACCAGCTGGGAGGCGGGTGAGATGAACCGTGGGGCTGTCACTGCCTTCTTGCCCTGCTCGAAGATGCGGTAGATTCGGTTGGTCTTTGTGAGCAGTGCGGCATTGCTGAAGCACATGCCAAGGCCCAGGAAGATGCGCCGGAAGGAGCAGACGACAATACCAGGCGTGGCGATCATGGGGAAGGTGATAATGTAACACAAGAAGATGCCTGTCAGCAGCACATAGCTCATCTCCCGCCCCGAGGCACGCACAATCGGGGTGTCGTTGTGGCGGACAAAAGTGACAATGACAAAGGTGGTGGTGATGATGCCCAGGACGGCAATGAAGACAGGCACCAGCGCCCAGGGCGAATGCCACTCCAGCTTGATAATGGGGATTTGCTGGCAGCTGGTGCGGTTCTCATTGGGTCTCTTCTCGTAGGGACAGAGCTCGCAGGTGAACTCACTGGCCTGGAAGTGGTAACCTTCACAGCGCTCGCAGTGCCAGCAGCATGGGACACCCTTCACCACCTTCTTCCTCTCGCCAGTCTGGCAGGGCAAGCTGCAGACCGAGAGAGGCAGCGAGGAGTCACCTATGGTCCACTGCAAGGCCTCCATCTGAGGGGAGCGAGGAGGAATGGGTGGTCAGTACTCACCTTCAAACTGAGGACAAGCAGCATCAAAACAGCATGAAGCTAAAGCAGCAGCACTGATGTGTCAGGCTCTGGTAGCAGTTAACTGTTAAACTAACCTATACTGCAAATGGACTCTACAGCATGGAGCAGTTAAACAGGTCAGCTGCTGTGTTTGGTGAGATGATGAACAGACTCCCTCTCAGAAACAATACATTTTCATTACAGAGAAGTGTTACAGGAGTTAATGAAGCTAAGGAAAGCCAGTTATTCCACAATCAGTTCTTTTTCACTTTTGAGAAAAGTGATGGTAGAACTGTCAATTTGCCTCCTGCTTGTTAACAACCAAGTCATGAATGCAAAAACTTTCATGAATGAGCTGCGTTATAATTCTGATCTCCACCACTTTCATCAATTATTTAATACATCTATTGCACATTATTAATTCTGTTCATGTTATGAATAATGTGGCCTAAATGTGTATTTACTGTACAAACACAATAACATTGTCACAATGTTTGAGTCTTGTCCAGCTCTCGGTCATTTGTCTTAGAATACATGTTTTTTCAAACTGCTGTTTCCAAGTTAAAAAATTTCTCTTCTTTCAGCTTCAGTGTTTGACAAAAAAATATACTTGTATGTTTTCTGGTCAAAGCAGGTCCTTACGTTTATAAGCAGCTGATTGGTCCAGTGTCCGATGACCTTGTATTCCGCTGTTGACCTGTTGTTCATCTGATACTGGAAGATGTCATAGCGTCCAGGAGCATCACCGTTCTCATTAAAAATGACTGGAGTCCCTGCACTTCCTGTACAGACACAAAGCAAACAAATATGGGTTCAGGTGGCATCATCAGACCTGGTCCTCTGGAGCCAGAGAACATTTTCATCAATCTCACATGACCAAGCTTGTGTCTTTGAGCTCAGTGGATGTTGGAGAGCCTCTCCCCTGCTCCTTTGTTGACAAGAAGAGTCCTGTGTTTGATTCCACACTTAATAATGTAGCAAATGTACCTTTGTCTGAATTTAGTAACTGTCTGCTAGTCAAGTTACTCAGTGCTCCTTTCTCTGCAGTATAAAGAAAGCATCCAAGGCAAACATGAATCCACACTAATGGATCAGTGGGGGGTGGGGTGGGGGGTTTAGTGCGCTGGAACATACCGAGATGGGTTGGACTGTAAATTCTGATGGAAATCAGAAGAGAACTGAAGCCATCAGTGGAGATTAAATATTTTTCCTTCATGCTTTCAGATGTTATTGGATTCAGCTGTTGGCAGAGTGTGAGCAGTGTCAGACAGCATGTGATTTTATCACGGCAGGAGGGATTTTATCAATATGACAACAAGACATTTGTGTGATTGTTTTGCTTTCGAGAAGCCGGCAGGGAAACTGTGATGAGATGAGTCAGACTGTGAAGAAAACCTGCATCACATCAAGAAAAAAACCTGAGAGAATATCATGAGAAACTGCTTTAAAAGGCAACACTGACAGATGCTGAAGACATTTTGTAGGATTCAGATGCTTTATTCTGTACTGTACGTGCAACTTATACTGGCCTCATCAAACAGACCGACATTTGGTGCCCTTGATACAAATAAATCAGTCAAAACAGGGCTAGGTTACCATATTAACAGTTAAAGAGCCTGAAAGCTCCAGATCCACTGTGCGCCAATATAAACTGTAACACCTGTATGATACAGGTGAGCCTGTCTTCCTAATAAAAATGGCAGCATTTGTTTATGTTCGACTGACATCGCCCTCTAGATACTAGTAATTGTGACTCATGTCCATCAGGAGCAGGAGGAAGTCAGGTGATGCAACTGCAGAGACACAAACCCCCACAAGTCACAGCTAACGAATGAGCCTAGCTTTCTGACACATTACTGTTAGTCAGCTAATGCTAGCTTCAGACTGGAGGCTGCATTTGGTAGTTTGTCACACCCAGGCATCTGTAGTTTATGTCATGGCTATGAAACAGGAAGGGACGGAAGGGGCAAAGAGCGGCTTATGGTGCCAGTTTGTTTTGAGTCTCACTAGACGTTAGGCTGAAAAGACAATGAGTAAAGTAGCTGTAAGACAGTTGAAGTACGAAAAGGTTTGTGATTCCTCATCTGATGCATTAAAGTTTAAAATCCAAAACATTGCATTTTTGAGTGTTTGAACCTTGCAATATCACAGAAAACACTCAAAGGTTCAGCTGCTTCTGATTGGGGCTCTGTACGCTGCAGACTTAACATCAGGGAGAGCAGGCTTCAACTTGAAGCAGATTAGTCCGGAGCTGCTGAAGCCCAGACGAAGAGCAGCAGGTTGGAGGTAAAGAAAAATACATTTACAGTGAAGTGAGTGGGCACCAGTTTGATTCTATCCCGCTCTGACGTCCTTCTTCAACATGAACAAAAGCGTCACAAATCACATCAGCATGGAGCTGAATCACCACAGCTCGCCTCAGGATGTAGAAGCCCCTCCTTCCACAAGCACCCCCTCATCCCTGACTTCACTCCAGAGAATTTGTGTTGATACAGAATTTACTTCCTCCCTCCACAATATTTCCAAACATGGTAAAAGTGACAACTCTGTGGTGAAACATGCTACATCACTGTCATTAAACACAACACGATGACTCACAATGTGCCACAGTGGAATCCACAATAACAGGACCTAAAGGACCAAACTGCTGCTTTTACATTTTAGCACATTTGTGAGACAACGGTATAGAAACAACACATTGATTTGTATAAAACACTTTTCCATTCTGTAAATCAGCTGAAATCTGAGGAAAGATGCTCCTTGTAACTTCAGAATCACATTTTAGATTTCTGTCAGGTGTAGGCAGAGATCAAATCAGAGATAAAAGGTGGACACAAACACAACTCCAAACAAATGTTGTCCTGTGTCTGCAGATGTACACAAAAGCAACTCTTTGCTTCAATAAGTCCTCTAATCTGTACTATAATATGTCCTTTGTCCCTTCCTCTTCATACGACCTACAGCGGCACCTCCTGAAATAGTGCTACTCTGTTGGCGGGTGGAATTGCAAGAACAACATTAACAATAACGTATCTTGCACTGGCAAGCTTTATGAACTTTGGTCATGATGGAGACGGTCATAAGTGTCACGGCAAACATAACAGAACTGTTATAAACTTGGTTATGATCATTATGTTTAGCCACACAAACAACTTGCATCCACGTTTCCCTCACTTGCATCTTCTCCGTGCATGTTGGTCCCCCCATGTAAGATGCAAGGAATAGAAACAGGGAGAGACTGTGAGCAGAGAGGAACATGTTTTCCCAATCCTTCATGTGAAGCATCCATTTACAAAACTGATTTGCAACAAAGGGGCGTGTTAGTCTGTAGCAGACTAGTTATGCACTGGTGTATCCTCACTCTTCAGAGCAGAAATAAGAACTTTGGGGTGTCCTTCATGATGACTTCTGGGTCAAGCGAGGCTCGAGGGCCGATAAAATAAGGGAATTGGGATTCACTTTAATTCACCTAAATTACTCCTTTGCTAGTGTCATAAGACTTACTAATTGCTAAGGTCACTAGAGGTTACCAAGTTGCAACATGTAACTGTTGGTCAGAAACACCTGCTGGTACAAATGGCTCGTTGAGTCCAGGGCTGGACCCAAACATTCGGCTATCTGAATATTTGTTTGTTGGGTAGGCAACTGGTTTTCAATTTTAGTATTCAAATAGTACTTAGTATTCAAAAAAAAATCAGCTGTCAGTGATGTCACAGCGACAGAGACCTGATACTCCATGAACCCGCCTGTTCGTCCTGAGTGGATCCGACAGCAGCAGCTCCTCTTCACCGCAGTGACAGGAAGCATGTGTCGCTTTGAAACACAAGAGAGTGAGGTCACTGTGTTTTATTGAACCGGGCTCAGGTATCAAGTGTATAACAGGGCTGTGACAAACAGCATGCACCTGGGTATCTCATCCATTCATCTGTGTGAAAACACCTCCGAATGTTCACGTGCACTCGTGTCCTCATCTGTAGCTTTACCCACTCCTCTTTTAGCAGTCTAGTTGCTCTGTTCATCTCAACCTTTGAATTTGGATCATTTTTCACGTCACACCTAATTACCTTGATGTTTTTGTCCATCACTGCCTTCATATATCTCAGTATCACTAAATGTTTCTTCATTCAAGCTCAAACAAACTGAATAAAAGTTGCCATCTGCTTTTACAAAAATGCTGCCAGATCAAAATCCTAATTATGGAAGATCACAATACTGTAGGTGACTTACGATGCTGGTTTGCAGTAAAAGACACAATGGGGATCATTGATCGGATGTTCACACTTTATTCACGTTTCTGTCTGGCTGATGGTTAAACACAGAAAACAAAGGGTTATTTTGTGAGCATCCAGGGAGGCCTGGTGGTTTAGGACACTGAACGTTAGATGCAGCATCCCTGCTTTATGGAGAGATATCCACCAGACGTAGGAGAATGTACTGTAATGTTGACCTATTCATTTAATCTTTCAATCCGCTCTGTGTTGTAACAAACAGCTGAGCTCTCTCTGCGTGTTTCCTCTTCTTGCTTTGTTCAGCAGTTTATAAAAAGCTGCATCTGAAGTGAAGTCACAGTGGGAGATCAGCTCCTCACATATTCATCACTTCACTCACCTAAAGTATCTACTCCCTCCCTACGCCACTGAACTGACTGTAGAGGGCTGCTCTTTCTGCAGCTCCACAGGGTCACTGATGCTGCATCCTCCAAGTGGCCAACAACATGCTTTTATCACCTCTTTGTAAGCATCTGCTGTCTAGATCAATCAGGGAGGACTGTCCCTGATGTCCTCCCCCCTTCTCATCGTGTTTAAAAAGGCCTCATGCAGATGGATTTAGCACAGTGACTGACTTGCTTGATGGTTTGAGCGCTATTTAGCATATTTAATGTGATTATGGTTATTTTCCTATTAGGGACGCAGTATGACCATTACATTGTAGAAATTACAGTAAACAGTTTAGCACCGTTTTAATGCATTTTTCTTGCAGGTCTGGGAAAGCACTGATTTGCATTCATTTCTGTGCATTTGACCAAGCAACACTGATGCAGATTTAACAGAATTAATGCAGACTTAGTGTTCAAAGTGATGGATCACTTGAGCAAGATTTGCCTCTGATACTGGTTTGGAGTTTGCACTCCTGAAAATCAAACATTATTTCCTGATTCTTCTTTATTATCCTGATCTGTCCTCATTTACTTTGACTCATTGAACTCAAACTGTTCAGTGTTTAAAAACCACAACATGCAGCTGTGGAACTGGGATTTAACAGAGCACAAATTTATGGTTTCATCCCTGCAGGAGAAATTCACCTCTCATTCAATGTTTAATGTTTCTCCTCCTCCTGCAGAAATAACATCTAGCAGCTCTTCACATCTCTCAGACCCGGCACAGACAGCTGAATCCCTGAGAGCTCAACATATCAGCCACAAAATCTGCCCCTCTCTCGTCTCTCTGTTTCATTTCTGTCCAGTATCGTTCGGTGCTGGGAGGCGGGGGGACATTTCTCCAGTCTGTGGTATGCTAATTTACTGGAACATCAGTGTCATTTCTGCAACAACCAGAGGCACAACCGAGGCCAGCAGCTGATGTAAGGAAGGGAGCTCTTCATAGCCAGGTAATGGACAAGAGGAATGATTGCAGTTACCACTTTAACTGCAATGCATTGTGGGTGATCTAGATGCCAGGTTTATATACATGTGGTTTTGCCACTTTGACTTTGCTGATTTTTTAGTCCATTATGAGTTTGACATTGTTAGAGTGTCCCTCTAATTCTGCAGCATACTCTGCAAAAACATAAATATACACTGCATTACTACCTACAAGAAGTGGTGGAAGAAGGTACTGTAGTAATATCACAGTGTAAAAATATTCAGTTACAAGTAAAGTCCCTGCATTCAAGATGTTACCCAAGTACAAAATTAAAAGTAGTCATTCTGCAGAATGGCATATGTCATATTAATATAATGCCTGTGATACTATTGGATCATAGTGGCAGATGCTTTGTTGTATTCATCAGTTTAATGCTGCAGCTGGTAAAGGTGGAGCTGATGGTAACTACCTTATATACCTTTACTGTGAAGTACTTTACATCCTACTGGGTAGCTGGTGGATTTCCCACCAGGATCAATAGAGTCTGATGGTTCTACTGGGTTTGGTTTGATTCATCTGATTCTGGAAAGGAACTGAAGTTATCAGGTACATGTAGTGCAGTAAAAAGTACATGGTTTATCTCTGATGTGTATGAAGTAGCAGAAAATGAAACTACTCAAGTACAGATACCTCAAAATTGTAAATGTACTTAGTTATTTTCCACTTCTGCCTATTTGAAATGCTAATATCAACATGCTAACTTGCTGATATGTAGCTGGTATATTTATTAGTGTAGCATGTTAGCATAACTACATTTTTTAATTTAGCACAAAACCTGTAGCTTTGCAGACATCTGATCATAAACCAAGTATTGGACAAACTTGACTTGAGGCTCACCAGAGTTATTAGGAATAATTCTCTGGACACTACAGATATGTAAACCACATTTCATCATAATTAATGTGAATAATTCACAGCATCTTAAAGCTGGAAAAAGCAGAATTTAGTAGAATTAGAATAGTCTATTAAATGTTTTTACAGTTGTTGCTATTGCTTTACTCTTTGAGATCCATTACACTGAAATTAAAGGCCACAAAGTAATTAGTTGGTGACGATCTGTCTTTGTGTGGAAGGGAACAAAAGCAAAGCATCTCATGCACTCCACCACTTTATGCTGTTTTCTTGTTTAAAGTTACAAAGTTTGACTGAAGCTCTGCTGGGAAACTGTTTTCTAGACAGACAAAGTGAAACAAATAACCAAAAAGCAAGTAAGTAACAACAGAAAAGTTTGTTGCTGTTAAAATCCCAGCAGACCCTTCACCGAGACAGCAGTGTTATGGTTTCTTGTGTTTGGGGACTTTTAAAAATGTTTTTATACTTCTCTTTGTGTGGTCTTTAGTTCACCAAGCTTAATTTTATGAGGAGATTTAAGGGGGAGTTTTATATTGTGACTGTGTTGTGTATTTAAATATTCCCTGGGTAGATGAACAAATACACTCACAAAAGAAAAGAAAAAGTTACATTCAGCTTCACCAGGAGCAAACAAAGAATGTGCTTGGAACAAGTGTTCTTATTTTCCTCTTTAAATTACTTGCCGAGTTGTGAAAAAGAAGTCAGCCTTGGCGAACAATGGCAGCACTCAGAAGCGACAGAGGAAGAATAAACAACTTGTTTGTCAAACCTTCAGATCGCCTTGATTTAACCAAAGAAAGTTAATCTCACACGCAGGAGGACACAGCATAAACAGGAGGGGAAGAAATTAAATCGCAGGTTAAATTAATACATAATGTATTCATCCTGTGTGCGCCTTCTAAATTATTTTGTCTTCTAACTTCCTGGACAGGTAATGTGCTCTTTTGTAAGGATCTGGTGTGAGACTTCTAAATACTGGACCAATTTTACCATATGCACAGTGTAACGGATTGCCAGAGAGGGAAGACTGATGTAACTTCGCTCATGTCAAACCTCCTGGACCTAGTAGGCAAATATTTACTTAAACTGAATCTTTACTGGCAGGTGTCTTTTCACTGGTGTCACTGTTCCACAACTCAGACATAAATTCTATATATTATTATTAGGGATTTAACAATATTTGTAATTTTGTGTTATCGCTGTTGTGTGACAGCTTTTCAGTTTTCCTGTTTCAAGAAATGACATGGGCAGAAAGGAAACTGACAAATAATTTGCAATTACTTCTGGATGAAGGCAGTACTAGCCCCATTTAGGACTGAGATGGTCCTGGAACCAGTCAGGACACAGCTGTGCGCAACACTTCAACGGAGCTGGGCTGGACAAACAAACCAGATGCACATACGCAAAACCGACCACATAGTTACCACCATTAAAGTCTTTTCCCTTGATAAAGTAGACCACGATGTTAACACCTCCAGTACAGCCCACACCAACTGGTCTAGTAGCCTACTGAGACCTCGACCAGCAGCTGGCAGGGCCACCAAACAGAGAAATTTAAATCTGCCGAGGGGGAACTAAGATACTGATGCTCCACTGTGGGTGTGGCATGTTTTATTTACAAGATCCAGCTACTAATACATTATTTCATCGCACAAAAGAAGTGCTTCTGACTGTTCCATTCGCTTTCATATACACTACAATAAAAGCGCTGATATCTCTTTTCTTAACTTTTTTATGTCGTGATAAATATCGTATTGTGGACTTTTTATCGTGGCAATATCGTGTTATGAGTTTTTGGCTTCATTACATCCCTAATTATTATTGATAAAGCTGATAGACAACAACTACCAAAATGTTCCAACAGGGCAGAATTATCCTTTAAAATCGTTCCCAGTTAGTCCATAGTTCTTTAGGCATTTTCTCAAACCCATCAATAGGTAAACTTAATGTCTCGGCACATACGAGCAGTGTGAGATTTATTATTCCACAGCTGTGTGTGTGAGAAGCTTTTTGATTTTGGAAAGCTGTGTGAATGCAGACAGATCAGGCTGCAGCAGCTCCCACTGAGAAGCGAGAATAATAAATCTGGAAACAGGAGGAAATAAAACCTGACGACCATATTTAGTGTTTAATAATGAGGGGAGGATTCCCTGATGACGGCCTCAGCATTCACACTTTCTGCTGACAAAGGACTTTGCTCACTGGGAGGTTGGCTGCGTTGAGATTAGTTGGGATGGCGATGATGAGGAAGGGAGGGAGATGAAGATGAAGAGGACAAAGAACAAAAGAAGAGTTAGCGAGGGAGTGATGAGTTATCCCACGGTGTGATGATGAGATGGTGGGGAAACGGCAGCTGAGAACAGTTGTGCTGACTGAAATGAAGATGCTGATGAAAGCTGGGATAATGAATAATGTTTTTTATTTTCTTCCTTTACTTCCTTAATCATCTCAACTTCTTTTATATTGCCCTCATACCTGCTCGTCTTTTCCCATCGTTGTCTAAGTCCCGCTTCACATCAGTCAGACAGAGAAACTTCATGACTCCAGCCAATCAATTCATTGTTTTTGGGCAATTAGAATTTTGGCAATCATGGATTTTTAATCTCAGCTCACATAACCAGATATGTACAGTATGAAATGTGAGAAACTCAAGAACAGGTGCAGTACTGCGCAAAAACTTAGGCCACCATTAGATTTGTTGCCTAAAATATAGGAAATATGTACACAGTATCAAAAAACAAAGATCACCAAGCAAACTGGATACTTCAGATGCCGTGTTCAAGCCATTGTAAAGAAGAATCCAAAGAGATTGAGGACAAAATCAGGAGTGGAGCATCAAATTCTGATGAGATGTTTCTTCTTTGAGAGACCGGAGGAAACCCAGCAGCATCAGTCCAAAGCCTGATCAGGAACGGCCGTAGAGGAAGAACGGCAGCCAAGAAACCACCTTTTCAGAAGGGGAAAGGCCGAGATATGCAAACAGTCTCCCCAGAGGAATTCAAGCTGTGCTAAGTGCAAAGGGAGGTCACACTAAACACTGACTTTAGACTGGACAGGCCATTTGGTTCTGGTGATATCTTAAAAGACTGAGAAGTAAGTACAACCAGCGCAGTACATTCACAGCTGAAGCTCTGCAGAACAAATGCCGAGCAGCTCCACATTCAGTTTGGTGGCCCCTGCTTTTTGTCGTCTCTATAGATATTTTCATTTGTCAACATTCCCAATTCAATTTAATCATTTACCTACAACTGAGAACCCTGTCATTCATGGAGTCTCTAGAGGGCAGAGAGTACAGTCTAGCACACCTGCAGAGTGGCTGTAGATGAATACTAATCCACAGGCAACTATAACAGCAACAAATGCTTCACGTACTAGTGCCATTGCTTGCATCTAACTGTGTGATGTGAAAACATCAAATTTCCACTCAGTCAGGGAAATAAATTTGTCTCCTGGTTCCAGTGGTAACTGGCAACAGACTGTGGATGTCTCTCCTGACTGGATCTTGACAGCACTGTCATACTGGACGAAACAATGTGGTCTGGCTCAGCAGTGATTTGCATTCAGCACCAGAGCTGAGCAACGCATCAGAGCAGCAGCGAGCAGAACACACGAGTACAGAAACGGTCCATGCATATCACTGCTCTGCTCTTCTTTTCTATCGTACTTCTCCATTTCCATTGTAGTGGAGTCATTCTGAGACGAGACGAGGTTTGTAAAACGTGCTGTGCTGCTTCGCTGCTCCGTGAACAATGATGCAACAAAGAAAACATTGGATGCTTCAACTGACAACCTGAGATTTAGGCATAACTGTTAAATCCTTTTTTAATGGTTTTCTCCTCAGACATGCAGAAGTTTGATGAGAATAACTTTCATTTATGTTTGAATTCTTGGATTTCCTGGTGTGCATGTGTTGTGAATGTGAAGTCTTGTGCTCAGCCCAGAAAAACGATGCAATGCCACGGTTTTGATGTGAGTAATAAACAGACTGTGACCTGGAACTGTGTGTGAGAGCAATGCTGTGGCTTGTAGTCTGAATGTGATATTGTGCAAAACAAGGTGGAGGCACGTCACTAGAAAAAGGACTTCTGCTTTCCCAAACACAATGTGCTTTTTTCCAGGATATAATGGTTTTAAAACGTGCATAATAATAACAAACAGGAACAGTTTCCCAAGTAACTTGAAGACATTCAAGAATTGAAGTATAAAGGCTGCAATTTTTAATTGAAACCGTGACGGTTTCATAACCATAGCATCATTTTTATGACAGTTTCCAAGATGACAGAATTCTAGCAGCTTGCTACTAGCTAGCCATCATGTTTATGGCTGTTTCCATGACAACAAAGGTCCGTAAAGCTTGGTAGTGCAACATAGGTTGGCTTTAAATTCGGTGGGTTTGTTGTAAAATCTACTGTGACTGTAGGAGACTTATTTAATGATGCATCCCTATGGGTCGTATGAGAGGGAACGGAGACATGACCATATGGGTTGTAGAAGTTGGAGGACTGGCGAGGACACAGATTGTGACCGAGCAGCAGCTCTTACCATTGAAGTTGACGGAGCGGATGTGGGCCAGCAGCTCTTTGCCGTCAATGTTAGCCATACGCAGGCACAAGCCGGGGTTTCCTGCGCAGAGCTCACGATGCATGTGGTGGAGAGCATGGGCCATGGCATATACGGCGTCCATCACAAACTGCACCTTCCCCTCCTGCTCGTAGGTGGAGTCACGGCCCACTTTCTCCAGACCTGAGAGAGAAATTGAAACACCTTGTAATTATGAGAATTTTGTTATTTCAAACATAGATCTTAATCACACTTTTAAATTGTTTTTGCCTTGGTGAACGCACTGAGCTGCCACACAGTTTGCTTGTGGGATTCATCCGTATTGTTGTGGAGTTCCTGTCAATCAAACAGTAGTAGCAGGTTAAAGTGATCTACAGACTGATTAATGGACATCACTATCCTTAGGCTTGAGGCAAAATGTATATTACAAATATATATTATATAACAAATTCTAAATTAATTTTGTCTCAGTGTCTTTCTAATGCATTTCCTTTTTTTTTAGCTTGCCCTTGCTGCCTGCCAGAAAGTAACTCAACAAAAGATCATGGAAATGTGAAATGAGACATTTCCAGTAACTAAGCCATTAGCATAAAAAAATACATTTGGCTTCGTCTCATTAGCCATGATTAAATACTGTAACAGAGTGGAGAAGATAGTCATTTTAATATGAAATCTCTGTAAAGTCCTTCCAAAATTTTTCGCAGAGTAATTATTGTTATTAGAGCTGTGGCGCTCTGCAATCATGGCGTCGGTCAGAGAGCAAAGAGGAAGGAGAAAGAAAGAGGAGGAAGCTAGCTGGACGACACCCTCCATCAACAGACATCTCTGAATTAATAGGAGCTTAGAAATGAAATTCAATTTGTATTTTAATAGCAGACAGGCGGTGGGGATCGATCCAAGGGGAGATATTTACTCTGGCAATAAAGACTGGTTACACATCTGCATAGCTTTAAAATGGGCCTGGATGGTGAGCAGCTGAACTGCCGATGATCGCTGCTCAGTGACCATGATGAGAATCTCTACAATATTTAAAGAATACACATTTGATCCTGGAAATTCAAATGGTGCCCGACTGGACCCCCCCAGTCTGACTGACTGACAGAAGCAGCTGGGGTTAAAGCAACAACGATGACATATTTCTATGGCTGTCTTACAGTTTGGTAACCATTGCTGTTGCTACCGGATGTCCGAACTTCCCTCCGGATCAATAAAGTATCCATCTATTTATATTTATATTCATTCTAGTCAAACTAGTTTTGAGTATAGAAGTTTCTAGTGCTGACTATGGAACATTTAATGACAGTAAATGTCCAATTTCACAGCCAGATCCAGCTGTTACAGATCATCCACTCTTCAGAAAAGGTTGTAATCAATCTTTTCACAATAACAATGTATCAAATGACAATGTGAAAACAATGTGACAAAAGAGTCTGTCATAGTGATGAACCTGTTAAGAATTATCCCCTGACTCTGCAGCTCCTTCAGCTTTACAGAGCTTCACAGCGGTTTCTCCATGTTTAGTGTCAGGGCCACAGCTTTACTGTCCTGGTTCACTCTCCTACTGTTGGTTTTAGACTGCAGCAGGACAGACGATTCCGGTGTCCACGACTTGCTCAGCAGCAGACAGACACAGTGAGAGACCAGCTGGGGAACACAGTGGAGCATTTACCAGCCAGAGGTTTCCCTCAGGAGGTGGCGGAGACCAAAGTCAGAGTGAACAGAGAGGGAACAGTGAACTGAGATTTATAAGGATAATCACCTTTATTGGCCAAGTATGTTACACACAAGGAATTTGTTTCCGGTACAGAACCAATGGCAGCCATCTGCGGCGCCAACTCAACCAATGGCTCTAACCATCGGGGGCAACGGGGGGGTTCAGTGTCTTGCCCAAGGACACGTCAACATGTGGACACACAGACCCCACTGTGCATGAAGGAGCATGTTGCTCTGCAACAGCTGGGAGTTCAGTAACAGGTTCAACGTATGAACTTAAAATGTGATCATATGTCAGTGCTACGTGTTCAGTTTTCATCAGAAGTGTATAACTGCACGCTACTGACAAAAACTAATCACAATCAAATCCATGGTAGTGCAGCTTTAAGATATCCCAATCATTTGGCCTGAGAACAGCTCTAAAGTAGAAGTCATGGGACTATGAACATCAAAATCCTCAGGACCGTGATTTTTTCCTGGAGATTTATCAGAAACTTGTTTTGCTCTAGACCAGATTGATGTTGACTGACACCGATGATTTGCAGGATGAAAAGAAAACAACACAGCAACATTGTTTCACTCGCTGTAAAGATGATATCAAGTGAAACGAAAACCTTATAAACTACCTAGCATCCCAAGAAACATCATTAATAATGTCTGATTTGTGAGAAGGAGGTGAACGTGAGCTTCAGGCTTGGACAGTGGTGACCAGCCCCAGCCTCCTTCACCTCCCTGCCTGCTAATGAGCCTCGAAGCTCAACAACAAGGATGATGATGATGATAATGAAAGCCGAACACTGACTGAGGTGAGGCGGCGTGCTCAACAGACTGCTTCATCACAGCTGCTGGCATTTCAATTACACATCACTGGCAGGTTAAGTCTAATTCTTGCCCAACAGGATGAGCTTGTTTCTCTTCTCCTCTCTCTCTCACAGACACCGTTAGGCTTCAATTAGATAAACAGCAAACTAATTAGAGAGCTTACCAGTGAAGGGATGAGTTTCAGGGAGACCTGCCTAGCTGCATCATCTAACACCCATATATATTTACATTAATAGTCTTTTGTACTGGCTCTGTTGTTTATAAGTGACAGTGTCAGATTCATCAGCAGAGGATTAATAACAATGTTTCTTCACGTCACTGATTCTGACTGACAGAACAAAAACATCTAAGGGCTGTTCAAACACTCAGGAATTCATCCTGCATTCATGCCAGCACCGAAAACTATTTTGTGCTTATCTTTAAGTTCAGAAAGTGATTTGCATAAAACGAGAACAAACAACATTACACGTCTGTGACATTTAAAGTTTATTGCTCAGACTGTCACATCTGACCTTCATATAAGTTTTGTTTTATTTAAAAATACAGAGAAATTTGTTGTTTTGCAAGTCACCAGTGACTTTCAGGCCTTCTTTAGGAAGTACAGTTTCAAGTCTCAAACCAAGACCAACAAATCAGGACAAGTACGGAGCGAAGTGTTTAGTCAAGACCAATAAGCCAAGACAGATAAATCCCAAATCCAAGTCAAGACCAACACATCTCAAATCCAAAGTCAATGCAGATCCTTTAAACACACATACAAAAACATTTTGAAGTTCCTAACCAAACTAACTGGAGCACAAAGGGAGAAAACATATACCAACAGAAAACACAAAGAGGAGTGCAAATGCACATCTGGCTTTGCATATCCACTCAGTTAAGATCAGCAAAACACACAGAAGGAACTATAGTGCAAAAGATGAGAACTCAGCAGACATGTTGTTAAACCAAGAAGAACAAAAGCAAATCTTCATGTTTGCTGGTGAACCTGCAGTCCCCAGGTGGAAGAGTTCCCCTGAATAAAAGCTCCTCCACGACTCTTAATGTTCAGTTCGTGCTGCACTGGGAACATGAGAGGAAACAGAACCAGCTCCATCTAAGACACGCTGTCATCAAGATCTCTACATGTAAATCGGGTGTTCAGACAACAAACACGTCTCCATTATCCAAACAGGCTTCTCTGTCTGTCACTGCTGCTCTCACACAGACAAAGCGAACACTAATTTTAGATCTCAATCAATGAAAGGCTGACAGAGAATCCATCATCTGGAGGGGGGTGAGATCGGGGACAACTGAGCCACAGAGGTTCAGAACTCGACCTTCAGAGCGGAGCAGGAGCACGACTGTAAAAGGATCTGAGACAGAGGTTTTCAGACTGATACAGATGATTTGGCTGATTTTCTGTGACCTCTGAATTCAGTGTGAGTTCCAGTGGAACAAATCAATGCCTTGGGATACATCAAAATGCAGTTAAATACACTAACTGCATAGTTAAGGACTTTTTAAGGAGTTAAAGAAAACACTTAAAATTGACAAAATGGCATTAAAACCATGATTTAATAATGTGTAATGGTATTAAAATGCCCCGCCAGGCACAGGTCCAGGGGCCCAGTCCATGTCTATAAGCTGTCAGTAATGCCTGTAACATGGCTGATCAGAACATGTGCAGGGTATTTTTCATCCATCATGGCTCCTGAGCTGCTTCCATATATTATTTAGTGCTTCTATGTGTAATTACTGTGCATTGATTTGGTGTCAGATCAGTGATTCTCAGTGACCGGCTGGAGACCACCTCCTGGCAGCGCATACAGCCTCTCTCATCTTACCAGCACCCTAGTGATTTTTCCAGGCACTGGCAAACGAATTATAAAACAAATCTCAAACATTAGAGGCAGTGATAGTTTGCCAACGTCTCTCCCTCTGCTTCTGAATCAATCACGGTTCTGACAGGTTTTTGTGACAGATCTATTGCCTGTAAAACTGGAGGAAATGAGTTCCTCTCAAAAGCTGCAGTGTAATTCCAACCCTGTGTCCAAGGGTACGGACAAGCGACCTGTATGATTGTTCATCTTGGAGGAGCTGTTGTGGGAAACAAGGCGCTGGGAAAGTGGCGGTGGTGTTTTCCCTGAGGGGTGGCTGATGGAACATTGCCCAGCTCATGGATATTTAATCATGCTAATTAATTACAGTTAATGAGCAGGTCTTCCCCGGTGACCTCTGGAGGGATCGTACACAGCGTGTCAGGTGAAATGCACCTGCAGCTGCTGCTGCTTCTCTGTCGGAGCGTTTGAAGCAACACAGCTGCGGACACAACTGACACCAGCCTACAGAGAGGCTTTAGATTTTGGCTCCCCATGGAATGTATTTGTTCTTTTAAATGTTGGTAGTGTTTAATATGTTTTCCTGAGCTCCACCCTGGAAGGTAACAAACACACAGTTGCATCTTTATAACATTTATTTGTATCAAAACAAATGTGATGCACGAAAAACTAACTAAAGTGAACACATATGACAGAGCCTGTCAGCACCCGGAGCTCCCTGCGCTTTACAGCTCTGAAAGACAATGCTACAGACACACACAGGTGGAAGCTTACAGCTGCTGGCTCAGCTGTTTATCTGTGTGATGACTCCAAAACTCAGTCTGGAGCCTCCAACAAAATAAATGGGGAGCTGTGTTCTGATGGCAGCCATCCACCGGGTCTAGGTAAAGACTGGCAGCACTATCGGAGCAGCAGCTGGGACACAGCAGCTAATTTCTGATGCTGAGGTTCTGATTGTTCACTTGTATTTAACCAATACCTTGCACAAATAGTTTCACATGTCAGATACGTTTGCGAAGGCCCCGGGCCCACGGAGGCTCCTTCTCTGCACACGGTGTCACAGCAGGTCAGCAGGCTCTCTATTGCTGACTGGTAGAAGTTAATCAGCAGGTGATGAGGGAAGTGAGTGAGCTTTAACATCCTGAGGAAGTAAAGCTTTGGGCCTGTCCCGCCTGAGATGTGTGTGGTCCAGGTGAGGTCAGCTGAGATGTGCTCTCTACCCTTCCTGGATATACAGAGTGCACTTTGACTGTCTAAAGTTCACTATCACTTTCTTGGTTTCTATAGTGTTTAAATCTAGGTTATTGGGAAAACACCATTCTGTCAGATGCTGAACCTTCGCCCTGTAGGCGGACTCATTGTCCAAAATCTTCTCTTCCAGCTGACTGTAACACACCCTTTATCTTACAGTAATTACAGTCATTGATATTCATTCACTGAACATGACTGAATAAATAGCGGATTAATTACTGACCAAGGCTGTCAAGTACTCAGGCCCCAAAATAATTATCCAGCATGTTTATTGGCAGGCAGCAGTGGTCACAAATCCAGCTCATGAATATAAATGGAAGAGAGGTCAAGTGCCAGAGCGGTCCAGAGAGACAGCAGAGCATTAGCCCTGCAGCCTGGACCAGGTCTTAGACAAGTGTGATGAAATAGCACACCAGCACTCTCTCAGGTTCTGTGGATTTCCACTCTAGTAAATGAGGCTGATCCAGGAATCGCATTCACATCTGTTACTGGGCTCCTTTCATTGGCAGTGCTCCACCTGCTCACATCAGGCTCTGAATACGTCTACATGTCAGCCTAAAACTGTTTATTCATGTGCTATTATGGCCTCCACTCTTCTGGTTTCAGGCTTTCCACCAGATTTTGGACCCCCGGCTGCAGAAACACTGAGGCCCGACACTGATGGTGGGAGATAAGCTCGTAATTCAAACTGTGATACAGGAGAGATAACTGAGATGAAATATGACTGAAAATGACTTTTTTCCCCATGACAAGACAAAAGCACATGAAACTGTAACTAAACCGTCTCCAAACACAACAGGCGTAGTAGACCTGCATCATAACAGAAGGAAACTGGCGTTTTTATCAAACAGATCCATCAGTTTATTTTGTTCAGTAATAAAACATTTGCCAACCGGGTGAGACACAAACAAAGTATGCACATTCCACTGTGCGCACATGATTTCCATTTGTCTTAGCTCATAAATAGCTATGTCCACACATGATTCCTTCTCTGAGGGTCACCTCTGTGTTACTGGAGGGTTCTAAATGATCTAAAGTTTGCACCTAGCTTCACACACAGGTCACCACCACTTTGTAAAAACAAAGTCACACAAACACCAAGCAGAGCGTCTAGCAGCTTCTCTTTCTCACCTACAGTATCACAGGACTTGACGTTAAATGTTCAGGTGTCTTTCGTCAAGCTGTCACAACCTCATTTTTCTGTCCCTGAAGAATAAAAGACAGACATTGATTTAATCAGACTGACAGATGAATCTCTTAGCAGCTCCTACTTGTCCAACAGAGAGAAGATTGGGGGAGGAAAGTGGATCAGGTGCTGCAACCACGTAATTGTTCTCAGTAAAACCTCTTTGCTGGAACAGTGAGCACAACACACGACGGTCTGGATTTTGGCACATTTTCCTTCCACACCAAAGGAGGCAAATGAGCCCAGATGGCAAAAACAGTTCAGACTTATGTGTTTCTGTTATAGTTTATACTTCTACTAGTTACTTTTACTAATAAGCAAATGACAAATTTATAAAACAGAAGCTGTTAAAGATTAAACCAGAAGTTCACGTCTTTTGTTTGTGACACTTTCTTAAAGTGTTGTCACAAGAAAAGGTTTCCTCTCTAATCTTCTCAGATAGTTTTGCTTAAATAACTGTTCAGGCGACAAAAAGTAAAATGAACCAGTAATTCACAAAAAAAGAAGCCAAAACCTGAAAACAGATGTGACACAACCCCTCAGATCTATTGAATGACCCTTTGGAGGGGCCCAACCCCTAGCTTGGGAACCACCTAAGTGTTTAAAACAAGCTCAAACACTGATCATCTGTGTAAACAATCAGTACAGTATCAGTATATTAGTTATCTGTCTGCAGAATGACTACTTCTACTTCTGATACTTTGTAGGATTGTTTTTAACACAGGTCACTTACTTCTAGAGGAGTATTATTACATTTACTCACTGGTGGGACGCAACTAGGTATAATTACTCAAGTACTGGAGTAGAATTCTGAGCTACTTGTACTTCACTACTTCATACCAGGTTTTACATCTACTCCACTACAGAGATATTATACTCACTGCTCCCTTATATTAACACTTTACCTTTGCTATGTTAAGTACTTCTGACTGATAATACTCTAACTTACCTACATAAAGTTTTGAAGGTAGGGGTATTTTTAAACAGGTGTACTGCTAGTTATCTAGCTCAAGGCTCTGTGTACGTCTTGCACTGTGAGGCCTGCGTGTAAACCGCATGCCGTTTCTGCAGCACATAAAGAAACCACGTTTCCTTCTTGTTCCTACCCTCTGAGCCTCCTCACAACAGCTCATTCAGGAGCAAAGGTCCAATCACGCTTTGTAGTTTTGGAGCTTTTGGCTACAGGGTGAGAGCAAAGTGAAAGCAGAGGAGCACATCAGATTTCCAGCTGTGACTCTGCTCATAAAGTCAATTTATTTTACACTAAAGAAACAGGTTCTCTAAGGCACAGCTGGCCTGCAGAAGCAAAAACAGGTAAGGAGAGGAGGTGGAGGCTGTGGAACATCTGTGATTTCTACCTGTACATTTCTTGGGGCTGCCGGGCCTCTTGCCGTGCATCCCCAGCTTACAGCCGAAGTTTTCCTCCCAGAACTCGGCGAACCAGACGTTCCTGCGGTTGTTGGACAGAGAGCGGCTCTTGAAGTAACGGTCAAATGCTGCAAAAACAAACAAAACAAGGTTTTTACAGTGATGATCTCCATCACAATGTCTCCAAGAATATGAGCGGTCTTCTGCCTCACCATCCACAGATGCTCTCTTGGGGAGAATGGTGACAGCACCCTCAGCCACCTGTTCCTGCTGGACCACCGGCGCGATCTTAGAGCCCCAGCTGTCAGAGCCCACCCACAGGAAGTGACCCGTCAGGTTGTTACGTTTCGCCGCATCGAGGATGCGCCTGTCAGGGTCACAAGTGAGACAGCAGAGAATCAGTCGCCAACAAGAGGTGCACAGCAGAACATGATGTTTAGTTTATTGTGTTAGCATTTGCTAATTAGCACTAATCACAGCTGGAACTGATGTCACTAGTTTGGAGGCATTTGGCCATAAACTGATCGAAGAAGTGGACAAACTGTCATTTTGATTGAGAAAGACATTGTTAGCAAGTAAGCAAGTACATTTGCTCGAGTGTAATGTACTTCACTAGAGTATTTCCACATTATCTACTGGTTTTCCACCTTAACTCAGATATTATAAAATACTAGGGCTGTACCCAGCTAACTGTGGGAAACTGTTTTTGCTGTCCTTCAGAACAAGATCAGTTGTTTATTTTCTTAATAATTCATGAGGATTGTTTGTGTTTAGACATTAGAATACTTAAAGTGGAATTTAAAAACATCAGTGAACATGAACATGGGTAATTGGCAAAAACTTCAGTATGATCTACAGACAGTCTCACACACTCTAGAGTATGACCATTTCTCTTTATATTACTGTACTTCAGTGTCTCGGGATGATAGAAGCATTATATAAACCCTGAAGCCTGTGTTGTGCTCCCCGTGACAGAATAAGTCTAAACTAACTACCCAAAGCTAATGATGAGGCCACAACAGTGCTTTAAAACATGCTGTACCAATCCACCTCTCATCCTCAGAAAATCAAACTTGTGTCGGTGTGCATTTGTACCGGATGTCGTCCTCGTTGGCGAACATGACGACAGCGCGGGCGTTAGGTGTCTCCAGTAGACGGAGGATGATCTTGTCAAACTCACCAGGTCTTGGCTCCCGAGGAACCTTCAGAGACTGAGCGATGCACACCCGACCTGAGAGAGAGGTTCAGGTACTTTATTGGTAGGTAAATTTGTTTTGCAGCAAGATGGAGCAAGATGGAGGTGTCCATTTTGACACACAATTACAAAGGTGACATGAAACAACACAATAAGAACTCTAAAAACAAATTAAAACACTAAAAGTAAATGGTAAAAATGCAAATACACAAGGCTCCACCAATTCAAGCATAAAAAAGAAAGCTATCAATACATAGAAATCACTCAGTCAAGTTCTGGAATATAAACAAGTTTAGGACCAAGATAATAGTTGCTTCAACAAAGCATGTGCAGATATGACCACAGCCTGCTCGGCTCAGTTTTAGCCGCAGGAACAAAACTGTTTTTGTACCGCTCTGTTCTGCACCTTGGGACCAGAAACCTCTGTCCAGAAGGAAAAAGTTCAAAGTCACTATGCAAAGGGTGGGAGTCATCATTTAAAATAGAGGTAGCCATCCAACACAACTGTCTGGGTGAAGATGTGACTCACCAACCAGCTGAATATGTAAAGGCTGAAGGAGAGATGGGCTGTAGACAGAATGTCATCGTTACTGTCTCCAAAGACAGAAACAGACTTGTGGGTTATAGACTGACAGATCCTTGATGAGGCATGACAGAGAACCACCAACCAATCAGAGCTTGTTTTTCACAGTGTGTGATGTACAGAGCTGACAGGTACGTGTGCATACAGACCAAAAACAACATTTGTTTTTGATCTTTGGCAGTTGCTGTGAAATAAGTGCTCAGGGAATATTAGAAAATCATCCATCAAATCTCTAAACCCACTGAAATACCTCAACCCAAATTTAAAAACCTTAACCAGTCTGTGTTACATGAAGTTAGGGGATCAGAGTGATGAGGAGCCACTGCCAGTGAACTAGCATCTGTACAAAACCTAATAGCTGTTGAGATATTTCAGTCTGGACCCATGTAGTGCACCAACTTACAGATAACACTGGGAGCAATGATAATAGAGTTTAGAAAATGCCTCCTTTACATTAGCAGCAGGTTGAACGCTGCTGTTTGCTCAGCAGTGTGACCATCTGGCCGTGAATGCATTCACACATCTGCTTCCATCTGTAAACCAGAGTTGCTTTACATTACTGGTTATTTTCTTTATACCTCTGCTGTGATGTTTTATTTCCTCAGTTTGTCTTGTTTTTATCTTTTCTCTGCTGCTGTGACATGTCACCACAGGATCAGTGAAACAAAGCAGGAGGTTTTGTCATCCTTCGAGGAAAAGGACTTGACCCAGAAGGAACCAAGCTGGAAGTGTAGCTGCCTGTTTCAGTAACTAATGTTGAACTTGGAACGAGGCAGGCAAGTACAGAGAACAATGATGTCTTGGCTTTCCAAAACATACTGATCTAACCTAGTATCTTTACAAGAACAGTCAAGCTGAAAACCTGGTACCAAAAACCTGAACAAAGATCTACTTGGCAAAATCTTAATCTTGGTGAGAATGGCATGACACAGACCGATGTTACTAATGTCCTCTTTTCTTTTCTCTGCTGCTGCAATCAGCTGATTTCCCTGCAGGGTTCAGTGATAAAGGTCGCAGTTTTCTCCCCCTCGTCACATCATTAAACTCTCTGCTTCGTCCTCACTGACAGCTTTGTGATGCCGTCCCTGCAGCCTTGCCCCTGGGACAGATAAACAAGGACAGTGCTTCTGAGGATGAACGTTATGCCTCTGAAATGAAATAAAGTACAGGAGACGTCAGAGTGGAGCTAAACCTCAGACTGCTGCTCCAACTTAATTGGCACTGGACCGGATCTTTTTTTACCATTTGGCCAAAAGGTTGGAGCGACTCCCTCGCTGACTGTCACAGGAAATTTCAAGGGAGAAATAAACCAGAGTCACAGCTGAACATAATCCCGTGTGTCAGTCTGACCTCGACTGTTTAGACAGCAGAGACATTTG
This sequence comes from Monopterus albus, assembly GCF_001952655.1. NCBI lineage: Eukaryota > Metazoa > Chordata > Actinopteri > Synbranchiformes > Synbranchidae > Monopterus > Monopterus albus. Next base: position 2,548,593 of record NW_018127899.1, on the reverse strand, counting down.
GAAGTGGAGCTAGAGAGATTACTGCAGCAACGCGATAAAAGAATGGAGATGTATCTTGACACTGAAGGTGTGGCTACACCGAGTCTGAATTTAACTGGGAGACATTCACACAAAACCAAGCAGGTAAGTGAATCATCGTGTTTCTGCGGCTTCTTGCAAATTGAACAGAAAAACATCTGTGCTGTTCTGCCTGTAACACTTTACCTAAAACCCACTATTAGTGTTTGTAAGTAGTATATAAACATTTAATAAATGCGTTGTACATTGGCACCCAGTTTACACGTAATAGTTCCACAAATGTTTGCACTGTGCCATTTGGACATGCAGACAGTGTTTGTTGGAGCTGTTACACCTCCAGTTAATTAATCCCCATTCATTTCTGGCATTATTCACAGAGGCCGCTGGGCAGGCCACGGTGGAGAACAAAGTTTACAGCAACAAATGCATAATGCATGGATATTTACTTGGACTAGAATGGAACTTTTTCTGATAAATGTTCTCTCCAGGAAACATCACACTGGTTTATGAAAAAATGATGCGCCTGTAAAATAAAGTGTAACTTTGCTGCTGAAGCAGCAGTGTAGTAAAATACTGTATACACTACAGAAATGTCCTGGAGTGTAGGTTTTATCTCCACTGAAGAACCAGGAGCAGGCAGAGTTTAGGACTTGAACAGGCTGAGCTCAGAGGCTGCAGGCCGAAGGACAGAGATAAAAACATTTAAGATCCCACTGCCATTATCACTATCACACAGGCCACAGCGAGCTGAGACGCCATCCACAGCTACCCCCAAAGCATAGCTTCATTCAGACACTTTCAGAGTAAAATTGATTCTATTCTGAACCCATTCCTGCATTAGCCAGGTCCATCAGGCCAGCAGACTGCAGCTGCAGCAGTTCTGTTCAGCCATGTTTGGGATTATGTAGTCAACAGTACTTTTACCCTGAGAGGGGAGCAGTAAAACGTGTGTGTCTGTAATTTAGGTGTAAAAATACTGAAATCCACTGGTGGTTCAACACAATAAGCTGCTGCAGACACTGGGCCATACATACAAACTGTATTCTTATACTCAGTGTAACTAAGTATTTACTCAAGTATTGTACTTAAGTACAATTTTGAGGTATCTGTACTGTACTTCAGTATTTCCATGTCCTCCTCCTTCATCCTGTGACTTCACTCCGTTTCAGAGATAAACCGTGTACTTTTTACTGTACTACATGGACCTGATAACTTCAGGTCCTTACCAGAATCAGATTAATCGAACCAAACCCAGTAGAACCATCATACGCTATTGATCCTGGTGGGAAATCCACCAGCTACCCAGTAGGATGTAAAGTACTTCACAGTATAAGTATGTAAGGTAGTTACCATCAGCTCCACCTTTACCAGCTGCAGCATTAAAGTGATGAACACAGTAATTAGTCACTATGATCCAGTATCAGAGACATTACTGGGACACGGGCCGTTCTGCAGAATGAACTTTGTTTTGATGCAAATAGAAAGTCACTTTCTGCTTTTCCTGTTTAGGGGTCGCCACAGCAAATCGTCACACTGACGACTCGCATGTTGACATTTGGCATGTGTTTTACGCCGGATGCCCTTCCTGACGCAACCCTGATTCGAACCCGGGCCGCAGCAGCGAGAGCGCTGCACCTTAACCACTAGCTTTAATGCAAATACCTTGTACTTTTACTTGAGCAGTACTTTCACAAAGTATTTTCACACTGCTACTTTTACCCAAGTAAAGAATCTGAGTACTTCTTCCACCACTAAACCTCAGATGCTTGTTTGTGTGAGGTTTCCATGTCAGATTTACAAACCCCTCCCGGCTGAACATGCTTGTCATTGATTGCCAATTTCAGCCTGATGAACAGCATCTGTTCATGAAGGAGTGATCTGATCATCAGCATAAACAACTGCAACTGGTTCTGTTCCATTTGTGGCATGGTTCACTCTATGAGAGCAGAGTCCTGCTGCAGTGGTATGTAAAAATATTAATACAGCTGCCAGCGTTGTGTCAACGTTGTGTCAGCAGAGCAGAGCTGTGTGGTGACAGAAATAAAGAAGGAGTGGTTTGACACAAAAGCATCATGGTTGAGAAAAGCAGTTCCTGACTTGACAGGTGGTCCAGGTTACAGACAAAATCTAAATCAAACCTCTCATGACAGAGGGAACAGAATATTCAATTTCTGTCTTTATGTCTGATAAACCCAGTGGCACATGACGTGGTAGCTCTCTCTGTTAGAGTTCAGCCATCGGATCCTCTACAGTTTGGACAGCTGTTATTTCATTTACAGCTAAATGACAAAGTGAATGTCTCTCCTGTTTGATCTGTTTGTGCTGTGTACTGTACTGTGTGAATACAGCTTCAGAGTGGAGGCTTTAGTTTGGATCCTCTGGGTGTCTGAGCTGCTGCTGCTCTCATTTGTATGCAAACATGAGATGCAGCACCCAAAGTGTGAGAGGCTCTTCACATCAGTGTGAACTGTTGCTATTTAAAACTGACATGCCGAGATGAAGCTGCTAACACGTGGAAACATGAAGTATTCATCACTAGCTGTGATGAAGCCTCAGGGAGACTTGAAAGGTGAGGCTCTGAATACTTATTTTGCTCCCCTGAAAGCTGCTGTGAAACCTCGTTTCAGTGCCACAAAAGCTGCTTTCTAGATGTTTTGTTTTAACTTAGAAGTGACTGGGTTTCATCCTCTGGGCACCATGAACATATTCCTGACACATCAAATAGTTGTTAGATCGTTCAGTCTTTGGCGGCGCAGTGGGTAGCACTGTCGCCTCACAGCAAGAAGGTTAAGAAGGTTCTGCGTTTGAGCCCAGGCCAACCCGGTGCCTTTCTGTGTGGGTACTGTGTGTCTTCATGTGCCTGCGTGGGTTCTCTCTGTCCAGGGTGGACCCCACCTCTCGCACAGTGTCCGCTGGGATTGGCTCCAGCCCCCAACAGCCCTTTTCGGGATAAGCAGTGTAGACAATGGATGGATGGATATTTCAGTCTTTAATGCCACAGCATTTGACAGTGACATGTGGTATTTTTAAATCATGCTTCTGTCAGTTTTGCTTGCTTTCCTTTGCCATATCACAACACACATTCTGCTTTAGAAGGTTTTGTATTTTCTCACAGTATCAGTTGAGTATTAGAGGAAGTCTGCCCTCCTGATAGAGGAACATTTGCAGTCATGTCCTCCTTTGTCACATTTGGAAGAGTAATAACTAAAGTAAAACACTACCAGCAGAGCATCCATCACCACCAAACACATCAACAGTGACAGGAGTTCTCCATCAGTTTTGTCAGTTTGCTGCCATCAGAGCAGCAGACCCAGTCCAAACCCAAATTCAACTGTGAACCCTCTGTGTGCCTACATTCCTCACAGGAGCAGTTTTTCACAGTAAGTCTGGGTTTCCTCTGGTCAGAGTCACTGAGCTTTATCAGCAATAATGACATTTACTTTTTAATGCCCTTTAACAAAAGAAGGTTTTTGGTTGACTCCATCTCTGCAGAACTGGGACTCAACACACTGAGCTTCTGATTCTGTAGAAGTTGCTGCAGACGGGGAACTAATTTCATATCTTTAAATAAAATCCTCACAAACACCCTTCAGTCTTTCTCAGCACTTAGCCCAAACCGGTTTCTGTGTTTCCACATCTGAGCTATTAACTGTACAATGACATTACTACTGACAGAAGTGCTGAACAGCACTACCTGGCCAAGACAGCAGCATCGCCACCAAAACCAATACAAACACATTTAATTTAATACACAGCCACAGTTAAAAACAGTTACACTTTCCAATAGATTCCAATTGTCTACTGGTTAAGATCCGTTTAAATCCACTCAGCCTTATTCTGTTTTGGAACTTTAGCTCTTTTTGCACTTCATTCCAGGCAGCAGGAGCAGCACACCCCAAACACTTGTGCACCTGTTTTCTTCATCACCGATGAAACACAATGTACTGCATCTAGATGTGTAAAATAAAAGCCCACACAGCTTCTGTCGTGACTAGTTTAAATCTCCTAAGACAACCTCAGTTGTCTGGATTGTCCCTCAGATCATCTTTGTGATCATTCCTGC
>NW_018127899.1:2542386-2544498 GCF_001952655.1 Monopterus albus | reverse complement strand
TTCGACAAAAGACCAAAGGGCCTCTAGCGATACACAACTATGTGTTGTTACTGCATCATGTATCACTGACAGCTACGATGTGTCACTCTGTTTAACATCTGTCAGTCATTTGTCAACACTGATGATTTTCCTTCTTGAAAATGTACAAAGTCCACAAGATGAAAACCTTTGACAAGTCAATTCCAGTTTACTGTATGTTTTTAAAGGATAAGTCTGGCATCATTCTATATTTTTCTTATTGTATAAAAAATTCCATAAAAAAACAACAAGCAGCTATATGTTGAGTTGACAGTTGAGCTACGATCCATAATGTCACACCAGGCCTTCAAAATAAAGGTCCTCTGTGTAACTGCTGACATCTTGCCTCATGCTCAGAAAATATAAACTGTGGCATCAATAAAACACAAAACATAGCAGCCCTATCACCTTCTCTCTTTGCATTCTAGGGACAGCGTGAAGTCCAATAACTTTTTATCTGCTAAGGATTTATAAGAATGTTGAGCCATTTCACATTAGCTTCAGTATCTACACAGATCTGTTATGTTGAATATTGAGGCCCTGCTGACCTTCAATCTTCTGAATCCCATTTAGTTCAATGAGCCCCTGAGCTGATTTTATCTCTCAGCGCCGCAGAGCAGACCACACCATCTGCTCACAATCACACAACAGAAGGTTTCTGATTATTAGAATACACACCCAGCATTCTCCTGGTTTTACTTCTCCTATTTCTTTTGCATTTCATCATTTTCTCTTCACCTTTACTGATCCAGTGCTCCTTTTCATATTAAACATGCTGCAGTTTTGTGCTGTTAAGAAACAATCAGCCCCCCAAACACACACAGAGCCTCCTGTTTTGACACAGTAATATAATTAAAACATTCCTATTAAGAAGCGCACAAGTATCTGTAAGCTTCAGATTAAAATGTGTTTTTGCAGGTATATTACCACTTAAAGACCATCTGAACAGGATTAAGTGGAATCTCTAACCACAGCCAGGACAGCGATGCCCCCTGTTAACTGCAGGCATCATTCTGAACAGCATTTATACAGTAGAAATGGCTGTAACACCCTATCCAGATTATTAGAACAGTGACACTGTATGAAAGCAGCTGACCCTGCAGCCTGGAAGCAACTCTGACATTTAGCACTCACTAAAACAGTCTGTAGCTCCTAAACTATTTTAAGTTTCTTCTTTATTTTGGCGCATAGCCAGGTCTAAGTGCAGAGACACACCAAGCTGCCTTGAAAGAAACAGCACCGACAAAGGCTGACCTCTGCGTCGCCTCACGTCGCCTTTGTCTGGGCCACTTGGGTTGAAAAAGCAACACTGGAACACACCACCCAAAATACGGCCAACAGCTGACTAGCACGTACGTCCTGCGACCTGTGTGGCCTCCTCCCCGTCTGCCATGTTCTGGTAGGTTGCCAGGTTTGCGTGAATTGCACTAGAAATCACCCAACTGTGTTTCAAAAACCAAACTTTACTTCTCAATATCTACAAAAATGCACATATGCCTGTCGTCATCGGTGTGTGAATGTTGTGTGTGAAAGGGTGAATGGTGTATGATTTCCTGTAAAGCGCTTTGGCCAGTGCAACACACTGTGAGAAAAGCACTATATAAAATACAGTCCATTTACCATATTTAATTATAAAAGTGAAGTAATTTTGAGCCATATATCTCTAGTCTAAATCAAGTCTCTAGTCAGGAGCACCAAGTCAAAGTTGAGTCTTTTACCAATGTTTGATTTGATTTGATTTGATTTGATTTATTCTTTCAAGCATGTAAAGACAGTTGATATGACAACACACATAATTTTACACATAATCCAATATCAATTTGCTTATACCTAGTACATGCTTGAATGGAGTAGGAAGAAGTCAGACTTATCCAGTCCTACCCCATGACATCATCTTACCATCATTGGTTTGCAAGCAGTATCTCTACATAAATAATTCTCTTCTACCCACACAAGTAATATACAAAAAAATTATGACAGTGTTAACATTCTTACATAATTACATTCTTAAATAATTCTCTTCTACACCACACAAGTAATATACTAAAGAATTATTACAAAGTGTTAACATTCATACACCACACCCACAATGTT
>NW_018127899.1:2527793-2541705 GCF_001952655.1 Monopterus albus | reverse complement strand
GAACCCTGAGGCACTCCACATACAATATCCAGCTCACTTGATTGGTATTCACCCAACTTCACAAATTGACGCCTTTGTGTCAAATAACTTCTAATTCAGTTCAGAACTATTCCTCTGATCCCATATTTTTCTAACTTATCCATTAATAATTCATGATTGATTGTGTCAAATGCTTTTTTTAGGTCAATAAATATTCCCATCGTGTATTTTCTCTCATCCATAGCACTTGTTATGTCCTCCATCAGGTCGGTAATGGCCAAAGATGTCGATCGGTTCGACCTAAAGCCATACTGACAATCAGAGAGGATTTTATGTCTATCAATAAATGTATCTAATCTGTTATTAAAGAGTTTTTCCAAGATTTTTGAAAATTGTGACAACAGAGAAACCGGTCTATAATTTGTGAAGTTGTGCTTATCACCAGATTTATACAGTGGAATAACCTTTGCTATTTTCATATTATTGGGGAACTGCCCAAGTCGAAACGACATGTTAAAAACATGGGTTAATGGTTTGCATATCCCCTCAATTACCCATTTAACAGTTGTCATACTAATACCATCACTGGACTGTTAGTCCAGTACGTCTCAACTCTGGCTCGCTCTTAGTTCGATTACAGAAACACTTAGCACATGAGACATAAACATAAGACATAATCCTGTGAAACTATCTCGTATAATCATAAAAATCACAAATCTTAACCATAATCATCTGTATGAGGCCAAACAGTGTGGGGCAAACCAGAGAGGTTCTCTGGGGCTTCCCAAAGGAACTCCTGCAGATAGCTGTGGAAATAACAAAGACAGCTGGACACGCACACATGCGGTGTTATTTTAATGAAATTTGGTTTCAGCTGAGACGTTTCCACTAGAAAAAACCTAAGTGGAAAATCTGCCACTGACATTTCTCTGGCTGTGCTCAAATCCACTAAAATAACTTAAGATGAAAAAGTGGGAAATAATCACTTAACAGGCTCTGCATGAACTGTTGTCAAGTACAGTTTACAACACACACACACACAGATGCTGGAACGAAACAGATAAGAAAATCCCTACTGCTTCAACAGGATGAGGATTTAAGTTCTGCAGTGAGCATCTCTGCTCTGAGCTGCTGGAGTCAACTCACTGAACACTGTGTATATACATGTATTTATTGTAAAAAAAAAAAAATCAGAATTCAGTAAAGAGAAGCCACCTGACATCATTTGAACATAATCATTCTTTGTTTTTGTTTTTTTTACTTTTTATTTGTATTTTATTCTATATGAGACCTTCTGTTTGACCACAGTGATTAAAACAAAACAAATGAATTCATGGATTTTATCTCTGTAAAATGTACACAGTAAGTGCTCAAGTTCATGAGAAAATATATTTTTAAATGGGAAATGGTCTTATACTTGTACAGCGCTTTACAGCATTACAGCACACTCAAATCGCTTTCACACTATTTGGCCATTCACCCATTTGTACTCACACCGATGGCATCAACTGGGGGTTCAGTGTCTTGCTTGAGGACACTTTGCTATGTGGAATAGAGAAGCTGGGAATCAAACTGACAACCTTCCAGTTAGGAGATGACCGCTCTACCTCCTGAGCCACAACCTCTCCACAAATGTCACAAAACTGTTGAAAAAAAATCTATGGCTCCATATCAAACCACCAAATGTTCATGCAACCTGTTCATGGGGTTTTCAGATGTTGAGAAGTGGGCCAAAAATACAATGTGCTTTGTACAATTAAATGTGGAAAAAATGTTCTAATATGTGTGACTGTGCAAGTACAGCAGCAGGTTTTAGATAATTAAAAAATACGTCTGTCAGTTTGCAAGCAACTGCACCTCAAACTCAAGGCTTCAAGGATTTCTGTCAAATTAAACATCTACAAAGGCAGTGACTAAGTCCTTTGAACCTTTGTAAGGCCTTTAATTTGAAACAGCAGGCGCTGGGTTTTATTGGCAGCAGCTTAACAGTGACAAACAATAAACTAAGTACACAGTGAATTTGTCAAGAAAATGGGTCAGCCGTGGCTGATACATGAAGATCCTGGCCGCTGTTTGAGGATTTTTGTTGGTCTGGCTTTGCAAACATGTAAACCCTAAATACATGTATCTGAATGTTTCTCCACTGGATAGAACAGTGGGAAAGAGCTTCAGTATTATTGGTCCAAACTGTAAGTGTGAGCTAGAAGACTAGATATCTGAAGCCGAGGCCTTCATCATTCACACACAAACACCAGATCTAATGCAATGATGTTTTAATGATGTGGAATGAAATTAAGTGTATTAGAGGCGACAATGAGCCAAAGAGAAGGAATAATACCGTTTTGTTGAGCTTTTTAACTTAGCAGAGGAGCAGAGGAAACTCTCAAGCGGGAGCGACCAAACTCAAAGAAGGGCCACATAAACACACCCGGGAACATTCAAAGGCATGCCGTCTAATGGAATTATGGGTAATAGCAGATATCATTAAAGCCTCTGGTAAAGCCTTCATGCTGACCTTTCAATTAACATTTCACCATGGCAATGAGTGTTTACTGCTGTGTAAACGCTGCCTCCTCCACCAAATACGTATGTGCCCATTTGCCTCTTTCATTCCTCGCCTTTGAGCTGCTGAACACCGGACCATGAAAGGTTTCCTGGGTAACACATGCGCAGCCTTGTGTTGAAAGCCAGATAAAACAAGTGAAGCAGTGTGTCCCCAGAGCTCTCAGTCCACGGCAGAGCCAAGCACCTTCCTGACTGCGAGTCTTTCCTCAAGTCTGGAGTCAGTAGAAATCAATAAACTGTCAGTCATTCAAAGTTAACAGTTATTTAGGTTGGCTGGTTTAACAGGTCTGAATCGGCACCGGTTGGCTTTAGCAGGTGTTCAGAAGTAGCAAAAGCTATTGTACAGCTGTTATTTTAATGTGTCCAATGCATTCTTCATGTCTCCACTCAAGTGCTTCTGCCTTGCACTGATTTCTGTCTTTCATAGTTTCCTGAGGTTTTCCACTGTGTTTGAAACCTGCACATTCTGCAGCACACATCACCAGTTACCCTCCGTTTGCATTGCTGCTGGCTGAACAGGTGGAGCGGCGTGGGGTGGGTCTGTCCTCTCACAGCGGGAAGCAGTGATGAAATCCACTGCAACAGCACATCATTGTGACACAGCCAGGACCTGTGTGACACTTCTCAGGGTTGTTCCATTGGGTCTGTCGCAGGAGAACAAACCATTCATCCCTGTTCACCCGACACACGAGGGGAAGCTGTCTCCTGCTGCTCGGGATCATTTCTTTTGATTCAGAAGTTACTGAAACAAGGACTCATCCACTCCCATCTAATCATGACAAACTGAATTCAGTTATGAACGTAATTTTTGATTATAAGCAGTATGATACTAAACCATAAAGTACAACAAGCATAGATGGCATTGTGCTGCATAAAACTCACACACTGGAGTCACCGTACAGACAGAAGTGGCTAAGGCTCAGTGGCCAGCCAGGATTTCATCAAAGGATGCTGGGAAACTGGACAGTGGCATAGCTTTACACACTGCTTCATATAATCCTCCATAATACACGTCGTCATGACGCTGCTGTGAGCGCTTCCATGGATTAAAATGGGTTCTGATACACTGGCGCTCTTAAGGCTTTCCTATGTTTGAGATGTAAAACTGTATTCTGCCAAGTAGCATTTGAAAGGCTGACCAAATTAAGATGCTTGAGTAAGATTTCGCTAAACATTAATGATGTTAATGATGCTAATGCCATTTGCTCTACAACACAGACTGTATATAAAAATGGACAATGCATCACCAGCTACAAAAGACACTGCTGTTCTCTGCCCTTGGTCTTTTGGCTGTGGAAGAAGAAAGGAGGTTGTGGAGGTGAAAGACAAAGAGAAACCGCACTAAATGGGTGAAATCATGAACAGTGCAGCAACAGGTTTAAGGGGCTTCCCGTCCATTGATTCACTAAGCTCAACAGCCAATCAGAGTGGCCTCTCTCCCACAATGAGGCCTGACTGCTGATGCTGAAATGCCACCAACAGAGGCCAACTAATGGCAACAGTGCAGGACACGCTGGGAAGACAAGCCCTGACAAATGCTCACTGACGGTGACTGCTTTTGAGGCAACATTTGTTTGCTAGAGAGCTGGTCTTACCTACCAGATTTTTATGTTAGCTTGGTAGTATCAGAGATGGTCCAGATGGTTTCATATACCAAAATAAGACAGGTTTAGCCTAGCTTATCACAATGACTAGAAGCAGGGGGAAACTGTTAGCCTAGCTCCACTCCAAGTCCATCTGATTGCCACTTTCATCTTCTAAAATTCTGACTGTAAATCACATTTTATGCTTCTTTTTTTTTTTGAGTGATGTAGCTACCAGTCAATAATAAATGGGCCACCTTAAGTCTAACACGTGAGGAGCTTTTCTATTTTTGACTCAACAAAAACAAACCAACAAAAAAGTTGTACTGTAAAAAGTCAAAGTGAGCGTGGCATTTGCAAATGAAACACTGGGCTTCCTCTGAACAGAGCTGTTGACAAAGGCACACAAAAAGAAACCTTTGTAAAACTGTTGTAATTTCTGTTACAGTGCGTCCTCATCATTGTTAATGAGCTCTGGGTAATTGAAGCACTCTGGCTTTCCTGCAGCTGATGATGTATTCAGGGATGGCAGCATGTATCAAACCTCATCCCTCACTCTGAGGACTCTGATACCAAAAGAACAAAAAGGCCTCACAATAGGGTCCTTGTTTCACTTTGATTTAAATGCATGCCATAAAAAGGCCACAGAATAATTTGAGTTATAATTTGCTGTTACTGAAATGCCCCTGATATGCTGCAGAGTTGCTGTGGAAGTTTGAGCTTCCTGGTAAAAACCTGCAATTACGGGCCAACAAACAGCTTAATTTGTGACATTCAGGCACTGCTGTGACAGCTGACAGAGACAGAAAACATCATCATGAAGCCACAACGCAAGTCAAAAGACCACTGATGTGACATTAAGGTAAAGTTTGAAGATGTGTGCGTCCATTTAGGTTGTATTTAACATATGGTCCTTCTTTTACACACAATTCTAACAATCATTCCTTCATCAGTCCGAGTCACCGCCTGGCTGCTGGGGGTTCAGCGTCTTGCTCAAGGACACTTGGGAGACCAGGAATTGAAACGTAAACCTTCCGGTTAGGAGACAATCACTCTACCTCCTGAGCAACAGCCACCACTCATCAGTACATTTAGATTCTTTTTCTACATTTAATATATTAAGCTTAACTGTTCCTTTCCCTGAAATGGGAAAGAATCCCTTTCCTTTTGTTTTTGGGCTAAGAATCTCATAAAGTTAACACTACTGAAACTAGTCAATAATACACAATGAAATGTGCCAAAGAATGGGAAACCATTCACATAGAAGCACAGTATACGAGTTAAATGATGTCTACCCATTATTTGGCCCCAAAGAGGGGGTGTCAGGCCATGCCCACAGTAAGCAGCACCATTTTCCAGACCTTAAAACAAAGCATCCCTGAACCCTGTCCTCACCCAAGAGCAGATATTGTCTTGACACACAGCTGCATTGTGTTTGTTCAGGTTAAACAGTAGGAGGCCCAGCTGGCTTGTAGTGGCGGTCACCTCTGAGAGCTGGGTGTGCTCAGTTGTCCAACCAGTGACACCAAGATTCTTAAACAAAAGAAGAATACACTAGTAACAGCCCCACTGAGTCACAACTGTATTATCACCAACACCAATACAAGTTCTGTGTGAGTGTAGGAGTGAAGCCAAAGCTAATCGCTCCAGCAAATACTGGTTGAAAACACTGGAGGCATCCTTTAAAAGTAAAGTCCTAACTGTACTTTGTAAATGCCAGCCCAGCTCACTATGGTGAGATCAATTCCTTTAGCTGACATTGCATTTCCAGAAGGATGTTGGAAGTTCTCCATTTCAACTCAACGTCTGTGTTCTTTGTTTCTGTTTGTTTTTACTTTCTTATCCTTTTTATATATTTTGCATTTGTGAAAATAAAGGTTAATCCTGTTCTTGAATGTCTGAGGCCAAGCTCCCTTGGCATGCTTTTTGCAGCCATCTCTCACCTCGTGTTCAACTGGCTGCTGCTAATAGACACCAAGTGTTTTATTGGTCTGAGGAAAGGTGAGATGGTGACTACAGATGACTGATTTGCTCTGCTAGCTTATTCTCGAGGGATGTAAGGTGGAGGAATTCACTTGCCATGAAATATTCACACGCTCCACACACTGCATGCAGAGAAGGAAGACGCTGCTCTCAGGGAAAAATGGAGAAATGAAAGACAACAAGAACATTAGAAAGTTTGGATCAATGGCAGATGGAGTGGTAAAAAACAAAATGACGTGAGCTGACAGGAACTCGTGTCTTATGAGAGAGAATAAGAGAAAAAGAGTTTAAGGGATAAGGAGTAGAGAAGGAAAATGGAAGAGGCTGAGGAGACAAGAGAAAGAAGAGAAGGGAAAGCAGTTTATCTCCTGCAGGCTTGAACACTTCTCAGAAAGTGAAAGGACAGGAGAGTTTTTCCACAGCGACTGAGCTAAGAGAACATCAGTGAAAATACAACACCATCACTTCCTTCATTTAATCTGCTGCACACACACACAATGCCTTTTTGACTGGAAGCCTTTTGAACAGAGGAATATCTGTGCCCGAGTTTAGAAGAAAAGAACTGCAGCCTGCGACACTTTCTCTTTATTAAAACATCAAACGTTAAGTCAGAGTCGGTGGGAAAATCATGTCGTCAGCTGCCGCGCATCTTTTTTCTTGACAGTTGACTGAAACTGTCAGTTTCCTGTTGACTGATGCTGTATAATCATCACAATAACAGGAATTATAAAAACCAAGTCGTGTCCACTAGGACCCAGACCTGAGGTTTTTGCTGTGATGTGTGTCGGTGTTTTATACTCTCTTTTTAGTGATGTTGCATCTTTGTGGTTATTTTATTTTACTTGTTTTTGCCTTATGAGGTCGACCTGCATGTTCTTGTAGTCAGTCTGTGTCTTGTTATACTGGTTTTGTATCTCTTTGTAGTCATTTGATTGACTTTATAACATGAAATATTACCAGTCATTGCACACAGACGCTTTGGTCCAGGGGTCCCTGATGCCTTGGGCCCCTGACCTGTGCCCGGTGGGTCCATTCACTAATCCATCCATGGGCTGAATCTTGTCAATGATCCAATGAGAACTCTAAGCACACAAGAGCCTGCCTGTAAAATATAGTAACTTCAGTGTTTTCTACTCTTTTCTCAGCTAGTCTCTACATTATATATAAATAAAGTTCTGTTATACTCAATAAAACATGTTCACCACTATTACAGTCTTGTGTTAAATTTGTCCTTTAGTTCTCTCAGAGTTGAGTTTCTGATAATAAAAATCCAGAAATGTCCTTCTCTGGCTAGTTTACTGCTCGTGGTTCATCCTTCTGTGAAGGAGTTACAAGTTGGGGAGAGGTTTTGTTACTTACTGTGTCCAGGTTCTTGCAGTGAAAGTCCCAGTCTTTCTTCCCATAGATATTATTGACATTAAACCTCCCTGGTTTAGCTGTTATTTCTCTACATAGTGGCCTGGATGCTCTTAACAAAGTTATGCTTGAGTATTTTTACTGGACAGTGACATAATCCTCTAACCCATAAATAACTTCATAAATAACTGACACATTTTTTCATTATTCAGTCTGACATACTTGGTATCTTTAGACTCTCCATTAGAAATTAAAATGAATTTCTGCAGGTGGGATGAATGTTCTCAGGGGAAATTTGTCTATTTTTTGATGGTGTGGAATCGGTGACATGTTCAGTGTTAATTCCTTCATTGTTTGGTGGTTTTAGCGCTTTCACGTTTTAAATTCAAGAGCCTGTCACCGAGCTCCTCCTGTCATGAAGCAGCTGTGGTTATCATGAACTGTTCAGCCTTGGGATGACAGCAAACGACACTCAAAAGACAAAAACAAAAAAGCAGCTCTCTGGAATTCTGAGACAAGCTGCAGCAACAGCCGACAGATGCCACTGAAGCTTTTCACATGCACAACTGCAAGGAGATGCAAAATGACCACAAAGAAAAATTTTTGAGACATGCAAACCATCCCCACCGAGATGTAGAATAACCGTAAACATAAACAAAACTTGTCTCTTTGAATCTGGCTGTTTCTGATTTGGGGGAAGAGGCTGGTTTAAATGTCTGTGCTCAGTTCAAGCCTCAGAGAAAAAACCCTGCAGCTGATGGTAGAAAGAGTTCAAAGACTTCAAAAGCAATGGACAAGAAAAGATATTTAGTCTGTGGATAACAGGATTACCAAGCCGAGGAAATGATTATTTAATTTCCTACTTGTATTGAAGTGTGAAGGGGGAACTTCAGACGAGGAACTTTGAGGACAAACAGACTGTTTTTGCAGTGATATTATGTATAATATGCTCCTTTAATCTGTGACTGCATCCCCCGTCAGCGAGGTCACGGACTCTCTGGGGTGCACTGCTGTCGTCTGCCAGCTGACCCGGCACAAACCAACTATCTTAACCCCGTGCAGACAGCCACCTCCGAGTCAACCCACCTGGACTCATGGCAGAGCGAACCACAAGGACACTGACTGTAACTGGGACTTTGTCCAACAGGATTCAAAGTGCCACACAGTTGTGGTCCAGGTGTCACCCACTGATGATGAACTGGGAGCATCACCACCAACGCAGAGATGCAGCAGCACACTGAGCTGAAGAAGAATGAAAAGAGGATAAGATGCAACTGAGGGAAACAATGGGACAAATGAGCAGCACCCAGTGTTCACAGGGAGAGTAGGACAAGCATTACCAGTAAATGGACCTTTACGTGTAAAAATGAGTGGAATGTTCCTTTAAAGTCAGCACTTTCATTATACACAAACACACTCCTGCAGTCTTCTGCCAGGTCCTCTTAGAGTTAGGTGTGAACTCACTTGCTGAGGTGAAACTACTGTCCCAGCAGCCCAGGGGAGCAGCTGGCGACCTCACAGCCAGCGGAGAGGCTCAGTCCACCTGTCAGCTGTCCAGGGCTCCGCCCCCCGCAGGTTGACGCACACATCTTAACCTGTTGATGGGCTCAACTCTGGGGGGAGACCACAGTGTTTATAGCCATTCGTCTGCGAGCCGCTCAGTGAGCTGCAGGGAGATCTGCGGCTGTTGTCATGGAGACTAGCAGCAGTGATCCTGTATTATGTTGCAGCCATTAGCGCAGCTCTCTGTGGGCCTTGGGTTACACGCATCAGTAACATCTGGTAACCTCTCAGCAGCTGGATCAGGGGACACAGGAAGCAATTTGACTCAGTATGTGCCTGTTTTCTTCTGCCGCTGCCTTTACTGCCTCCCCTCCCATCTTCCATCAGCATCCATTACCTCGCCTTTCCTTAAAGAGCCGGTATCATGGAAACAAAACAGGCCAAAAAGGGTGATGACACCAGCTCGTTAACTGCCTCGAGCTTTCCTTCTTTATCTCCTCCTTCTTTCATTCCTACTTGATCATCTCAAATCTTCCTCTACATCCTCCTTCCTTTCCTTTCCTACCTCCCTCCTCTATGCTTATGCTGTCTCCATGTCATGTCTCTGTGGTGGCTGTCGCAGTTTTAGAGTTTGACCACAATGTGTCATCATGCAAGTGGTCACCAGCAGCCAATCGCAACCTCAGATTCTTTTATGAAACAGAGGAGAAACACTGAACACTGAAAGCAACTATACACACACAGAGCTGACCAACACACATCTTATAATAAATTTATGCCAAAGCTGATCATACCTTGAGGCAGCTGTAAGCCCTTCCTACACAACCTTGACCACCTTTATGTCCACAACAGCTCCAAAAGGATTAACAGAAGGTCTGTGAATCTTACAGCCACCTGCATCCAGCCAGACACTCAGCAGAGGGGGGAACAGGGCTGCCGTTAAACAGTTAAACAGCTGTGAAAGGGCATAGCTGAGGCTGAGGTTAATGAGGCTCGTTATTCCTGTGACACATTGGGACTTTCCACACCAAGAGTTTAAATACGTTTAAAAAAAAAGGCTGCCTTCTGTTGGGTCGAGCTAAAGTGGAAGATAATTCAATCAAAGCAGCTGTATTTTCAATTAAGAAGTGCTTCCCAAAAATCTATTCATTAGCAGCTAATCAGCTATCAGCTCTAATCAATACATCTTCTGTGATTATGGTGCCTGTTTGGTCCATGAATTGTGCAGCCTGCGGCTCCTGCAGCAGTTCAGAGGCTTCACAGATCAGTCCCGTCGACATTATACATATTCAGACTGCTAATGAAGACATTGCCATGTGCAGCAGCGTGTGTGTCTGCGCACGCACGCAGAGAACAGCTTCAGCAGCAGAGACGAAAGCTCACCGATCCCACACTGGAGACACAGCTGCTCTCTGCACAGCGCCTCGTTATTAATCTGAGGCTTGAAAAGCCTCGGTCGTGGCTATTCTTCATGATTACTGCTGCCATTTACACAGAGATTACAGCAGTGTCGCAGGCCCAGGTAAATATGTAGTACTACAGCGGGAAGGTTGTAATCAGGTTTCCAGTGATGGAGAGAACGAGTGTGTGTGTCAGGCAGGAGATGAAAAATCACTTTTTATTGCATTTTCAATATGCTTGTTGTTTTTTTTATAGACTAAACTCATTCAGAGCTGTTCTTTGTCAACACGGTGGGTTTCCTCTGCCTTCCTCCCGCAGTCCAAACATAGGTTAGGTTGACTAGTGACTGCTGTAAATGGCCCGTAGGTGTGATTGGGAGCGTCTCTATGTGTCAGACTGGCAGGCCGTCCAGAGTGGACCCTGTCACTTGCCCAGTGCCATCTGGAATGACTGAAGGGATGGATGTTGTTTGGAAGAGGAAACCTGAGCTGTAGCATGATGCTCATCAGTGTCTAGCCACATAATAAATACAGTGATTCATATCTCAGCTCTACGTGTTAATCACATTTCATACCTTAGACTAATGCATGTGTTAATATTTTCTGCAGAACAGGACACAGTGGAAAGTTAAGCTAGAGGAAAAGCACAAATTATTAATACCAGGCCATGAATTATTATATTTTGATCACCACTTAGTTATGGCTCCTTCCACGCTCTGTAGTTTGATGCTTAGATTATTGTTGAATGCAAGATGGTGATTCCCACACAGGATGAGGAGGGTTGCAGCCTCTGATTCACCCATGAAACCCAGCAGAGCCACAAACCTGAACTAACAACTGCACACACCATTTATCTCCAACAAACATTCACGTCAGAGCTCAATAACACAATAATTTTAACCAACAGGAGCTGGGTCAGATAACCTCAGTGCCCATCTGAGGAACCTCTGCTGTAATTACACCAGGAGGCAAACACGTGTCCTCTCCTCCTGTTCACTCGTCAGAGTACTCCGAGCGGGAGCACGGCCAGCATTAAGGACAAGGCCGACACGCCGTAATGTGTGTGTGAGTCCAGCTTAGCTTGCTGACATGTGCGGTAGAGCTCTGACCCACCAGAGAGCCACACAGCTGCACTGGGTGACAGGTCTGTTCCTCAGGAAAAATGCGAGGCCCACTGTCATGTGTAGCACAAAGAGCTAGCAGAGTGTGTAAATGAGCAGAGATCAGTGACCGTTTCTTCCTTCAGACACTAAAAAGTGACGGCTGTTCTCAGTCTTCGGAGCTTTTTGTTGAAAACAAACCAGCCTCACATTTTTCCTGAGGAACAAACATGTCACCCAGTGCAGCCGTGTGGTTCATTGGTGAGTCTTTAATAGCTGCTGGACAACAATGGAGGCACAGATCAATGAGCTAAGCCAAGCTCTGGATTCACACATATTACAGTGAATACAACACATTTATTGTGGCTTTTAGTCTCTGTGGCATGTTAAAAAATAAATAAACAAAAGAAAATCGTTGGCATTATCCTTTAACCACAGCATTCAGAGTGACTGTTCATAGGGGACAGCACCTTGAGGTTTCCCACCTGATTCTCTGGAGATCTGGACAAAGGCCTCAACACCACTCTCGCCATAGTTTCCCTCAGAGGCCAGCGTGGACACGTAGTTCCAGCCCAGTGCTGTGACGATGTCCAGCATGGCCTGTGCCTGGTAGGAGTCCGGAGGAACCACGCGGGAGAAGAAGTCATAGCGCGTGTTGTCGCTGAGCTCTGGAGCAGTGGAGGCGTAGCTGATCTGGGGGATCTGTAGAGACACAGAGGGGTTAACCGTTAGCTTAAAAGCAGTAGTCATACCTGTTCAGACCATTCAAATGACATTGTAAATCATTCTCATCCAAGGTGACCAGCGACTTCACACCGATCACTTCAGTCCAAACCTGACCTCCCAAAATCACACTGGTAACAACAGTAACACTAGAGCCAGGCTGACAGATCGGCCAATATTAGCTTAATAAAAAGACAGTGCAGGAGAACACGTCATTTAGAAATAGTGTCCCTGTTGCATGGATTGTTGGCCAGAGCAGTGAGAAATGTCCCATGTAGCTGTTGGCCACAGTTGTTGAGTCATTCAGTCTGCTTTATGTCCATAAGGCCACATTGTCAAACAGCAAGCAAACATTAAAATACCATTAATTCTGGGTGTTCCATTAACAGCAGTATCGGTAATTTGCAGTTGCAGCTACTGTGCTGTTAAGCTACAGTGAAGGAAACAAGTCCTGCAGGTGTTTTTCTCAAAAGAAACAAAAAAACTACTGTATAACCTTTGACTAATAAAAGGCTTTTAATGTGAAACATTAGTCCAGGAAGTGCCGAGTTACATTGATTGTAGCTGTGACTGAAACAATGGC
Organism: Monopterus albus; assembly: GCF_001952655.1. Taxonomy (NCBI): domain Eukaryota; kingdom Metazoa; phylum Chordata; class Actinopteri; order Synbranchiformes; family Synbranchidae; genus Monopterus; species Monopterus albus. Next base: position 2,528,930 of record NW_018127899.1, on the reverse strand, counting down.
AAAGTAGAGCTGCAACTGGATATTAGTGAATTTAAAAAAAATCACAGTGACATGACTACACTCACTTTAAGACAACACTGAACACACGCTGTGAGATGACATTTTGCAGATACAATCATTAAAACTAACAAGTAGTAATTCAAGTGGAAAACCATCTTTTTCCACATATACAGTGGGTACGGAAAGTATTCAGACCCCCTTAAATTTTTCACTCTGTTATATTGCAGCCATATGCTAAAATCATTTAAGTTCATTTTTTTTCCTCATTAATGTACACACAGCACCCCATATTGACAGAAAAACACAGAATTTTTTTATTATTAAAAAAGAAAAACTGAAATATCACATGGTCATAAGTATTCAGACCCTTTGCTCAGTATTTAGTAGAAGCACCCTTTTGAGCTAATACAGCCATGAGTCTTTTTGGGAATGATGCAACAAGTTTTTCACACCTGCATTTGGGGATCCTCTGCCATTCCTCCTTGCAGATCCCCTCCAGTTCTGTCAGGTTGGATGGTAAACGTTGGTGGACAGCCATTTTCAGGTCTCTCCAGAGATGCTCAATTGGGTTTAAGTCAGGGCTCTGGCTGGGCCATTCAAGAACAGTCACAGAGTTGTTGTAAAGCCACTCCTTCATTATTTTAGCTGTGTGCTTAGGGTCATTGTCTTGTTGGAAGGTGAACCTTCGGCCCAGTCTGAGGTCCTGAGCACTCTGGAGAAGGTTTTCATCCAGGATATCCCTGTACGTGGCCGCATTCATCCTTCCCTCGATTGCAACCAGTCGTCCTGTCCCTGCAGCTGAAAAACACCCCCATAGCAGTATGCTGCCACCACCATGCTTCACTGTTGGGACCGTATTGGACAGGTGATGAGCAGTGCCTGGTTTTCTCCACACATACCACATAGAATTAAGGCCAAAAAGTTCTATCTTGGTCTCATCAAACCAGAGAATCTTATTTCTCACCATCTTGGAGTCCTTCAGGTGTTTTTTAGCAAACTCCATGCAGGCTTTCATGTGTCTTGCACTGAGGAGAGGCTCCCGTCGGGCCACTCTGCCATAAAGCCCCGACTGGTGGAGGGCTGCAGTGATGGTTGACTTTCTACAACTTTCTCCCATCTCCCAACTGCATCTCTGGA
>NW_018127899.1:2509383-2524841 GCF_001952655.1 Monopterus albus | reverse complement strand
CATCAGGGTGGGCGTTTCCGGTGGCGGTGTGACTGATGCTTGTCATCCTGTGCCAGCCTCTAGCTTTCTGCCTGACTGAACGATGAAAGCAGAAATCCATCTGTGGTGACAGCCCACGTCCATCATTGTGTATCACTCTGCGCTTGGATTTTCTTATTTAAAGTAAAGCTACATTTTCTGTGTCTTTCCTGGACAATAAACAGCTTTGCTCCAGAGGTAAAATCCAACATAACTCTCGGTGTCACTGCTCTGTTTCACTTAATCTTTCTCTCCCGCTGTGATCAAATTGAATTCAGGGTGAAGGCAGAATACCTCTCTCCCCCACTGCTGGAAAAATATCTCACCAACCAGGCAGGAACTTGGTTTCCTCTCTCAATTAAATACATAAAAACATTTATGATTTCTGGGTAATTTCAGTAAAATTCCCATAAACATGGCTGACTTTGGGGAGTTGGGGCAAAAATAACATATGGGGCCACTGCCTCCCTCCACCCTCCATCTCTGAACATCATGTACATCATAAAACATGCCTTGTCGCACAGTGTCGCTTAAAAATAGAGGCTTTTATGAAACATCTCAGGACATCGGCGCCAACTGGTCAAGAATTCCAGGGTCAGGAGTAAAACCATAATTCATCATCGTGAACCTGTGAAATGTCTCTCTGCTGGTATTTAGGATTCACCAATAGCTGGAGTTTGCTCCAGTGGAAAGACAGATGTGAACTGGTGACAGTAACAGTGTGTCCACACATGCACACGTCTCTGAACTATAGTCCATGGTTTTTGTCTTGTGAATGGAACTTTTGTATATTGTGTTGGATGTATTCAATTTTAACATGTTATAAATCTGTATGGCTGCCATCTTGGCCAGGGCTCATTTGAAAAGATCTTGATCGCAGTGGGACCCCCTGGTAAAATAAAGACTAAATTAAATTAAAAATAAAATTCATACATGATACAAACCCCTGAGTGCCTGCACACACACACACACATACACACAACACAAATATCGATGCTACATCCTACTACACTGTAGCCATGTTTTTCTTAAGGACACCTCAAGTTGCCATTTCTGTTAAAATTGTGCGACATCTGTTTAGGACAGTTTTTTGGCTTCAGAATGACTTAAAGAAGACTAACAGGTTACAGCCATGCTAACAGACAACAGTGAGCTGCAGAAGAATGACATACTAAATGACAACCCAACACAGAGTCCCAGTGAGGTGCTGGGCCACCACGTGCACCAGAACAGCTCCACCTTGGCATCGACTCTTCAAGTCTCTGAATTCTCCTGGAGCGATGAACACCGTTCTTCCACCAGATGTTCCCTCATGTGGTGTTTTGATGATGATGGTGGAGACGCTGTTCAACAAGGCTAATGCAAGGATGGATGTTTCAGGTTTGCTTCCACTGCTCTCCTCCACCCGATTACATGCACCTGTCTCCCTGATTTTGAACGTCTGAAGTAGATATCCAAACAGGCAGTGGTGGAAGAAGTACTCATACCCTTTACTTTAGCAAACGTAGCAATACCAGAGTGCAGAAATACTCTGGAGACTAGTAACAGTCCTGCATTAAAGGTTTCAGTTAGATAAAAGTACAAAAGGATCAGCAGCCAAATACACTTATAGTACTAAAAGTAAAAGTAACTTTAATTACATAGCTATAATTTTTAATGCTGCAGATGGTAAAGGTGGAGCTAATGTTGACTACCTTACATACTTCTAATGTGAATTTCCCACCAGGGATCAATTAGGTCTGTTGAGTCGACTGTACTTTGTTTGGTTCATCTGATTCTGAAACTAAAGTTATCAAACACATGCAATGCAAGAAAAAGTATAAGAAGATCTCTAACACGTAGTGAAGTCCAAGTATGAAGTAGCAAGACATGGAAATAGTCAGGTAACACAGCAATGCCTCAAAATTGATCTTAAGTACAGGACTTGAGTAAATGTACTTCTGTTACTTTCCACCACTGAAAACAGATGTAGTGGTATTGCCATCTCTTAAAAATAGTTCAGCCCTGTCTTCACTGCCACATGATGCATCTGAGAAACAAAAACCAGCCAGACATTGATGGGCTGGGCTGTTGTCCTGCTCACTCTCTGAGCTCCATCCAGCCCGTCTCAGACCTCTGCAAGTCTGTGTCCCAACCAGCTGGTCCTGACATGGGCTACTGGCTTACTGGCCTCCAAAAACCAGCCCTCACCTGGTGTTAGTGGGGAGGAACCACCACAGAGAACAAACAAATGAGGCATTAAATCTGTCAACCAGCCGGTCATCATCCTCCCTGGCCACTGAGAGAAGACAGGGATGCAAAGTTGTCCTCTGAACGTCTCAGCTTTAGATTCTGTCCTCACCCTGCTCAAGACTGAAAGCCTTTATCTCATCTCTTCCCCAAGGGGATTATGTAAAGTGCTCAGCTTTAAGAGTGGCCCTTCACTTCAGAAACATGTTCTCCACATCAGCTCAGTGGAGTCTGGAGAGGAGCTGCTGCATTATGGATATGCAGTCAGATGTGGGTGTTTCTCATCCTCAGACGGTGGAGTGTGAAGCTGTTTGATGTGTGAGCAGACCGAGTGTGTTGCATATTGTTTGGGTTTTATAAAGGAGACATTTAGTTATCTCATAACATCCTAACTACAGCTGCTTGTGCAACATTTTGACCTGACCTGAAACAACACCTCTGGTCCCTTGATAAACCTTCGGAAACCTAAACCACCCTGCTACTTTATTATGTTTGCTCTCATTAATTTGATACAGTGGGATAGAAAAACAACGAGCGAGTGACAAAAGAAAAACTGGACAAGACCTGTGCCCTAGTCCCCAACATGGTCGGATCTAGAAAATATTGGACATTCTGGGGGTGGCCAGTGCCACCACATGGGTCCGCCCATGGTCCCCAATGGGGACAACAGAGAAAATCTCATATTTTCTTTACTTGTGAAGAATATAATCTTGGCAGTCAGATTTTCTGCAGCTGGCCAGCTTCTTGAAGCTGCTCCTTTACTCCCCCGCTTTAGATTGAGTGTGTTTGGATCGTGACACTGCAGTGCACCGTAACTGGGGCAGAACAGTGTCCACCAGGACATCACCAGCAGGGCCGTTGTCTGCACTCTTTTTTTTTTTTTTGCATTCCCATCATTGAGTGGTTTCTCTCTAAAAAAGTCGCCTCTTGTCTTATGTCTAAAAACCTGCACGACACACTGAGCTCCCAACAATGATAGTTAGGCAGCAGCAACATTTCTATCTAAAAATGATGATCATCAGCATCACAGTGAGGAACAAACAGAGACATCTACAAACACACCACTCAGGTGTTTTTGATCTGAATGATTCCGAGTCAATCTGCTTCTAGGAAGGAGCGTTCAGATCAGAGGTGAACTGCAGTCTGATGCTCTCAACTAGGGAGTGGAAGTTGCCGATATGGCAATAGGAAGAAAAACAAAGACAATCCCCAAAATACATCAATACAACATGAGAATCACAGGAGCACCAAAAATATATAGAAAGACTTCAATCACAAAACAAGGCAAATGCACAAAAATATATCTAAAAACCCTGCCAACACATTATTGTATAAGGAATTGGACCAGGTTACAGAAACATCACTATAATAAAAGGGTATTTCTTTTATACTAACATTTTTTAAAAATTCCATTTGAGTTCCTTGAACATGGAGGAAACACTGGACACTCTCTGCCATGAGCAAACTCTTCAAACAAGCGGAGCTATTGAAATAATTTCACATCTGGCAGGTTATCCGACTTTAAGACTCAGCACTAAGTACATTAGTGGATAAAGTGGAGACTGTTCTGCTCTTTTATTTAGTGCTCTCTCACGGCGGGTCGAGTCGACGAGGAATACCCCGCAGAGCCGCTGTCAGCAGCTGAAGCTCCTGCAGCCTTTTCTGCATTGTAACATACATTTTCACACATTTATTGGAGCTGTCCCAGTTGAACACAACCAGGCCTCAAACACCGACTGATCCACTTACTGGTGTGAAACCTGAAACATTCTCAGATGCTGACTCAGTTTGTATTTGTTCAGGAGGCCCTGATGATCAGGCAGATCGACTGGAACATCAGATCCGTCGACTAGGAGCCTTAGATACTGCTTTCTATAACAAAAACTCTTCAGGATCCAGTATTCATGTACCTTTACTGAGAGTTTTAACACAGGCTGGCTACATGTTCATGACATTGCTCATATATCTCTATTTACTGTCCTGTGTTTCTAGCTAGTGAAGACTGAGCATAATTCACTAGTTTGCAGGAGGAGAGCTGTGGGGGCAGAAAGGTAGGTCCCTGAGTCAGTTTGATGTTAAATGGGATTTTAGTTAGCATAGTATGTATTTGGCCCACTTACCAGCGCAGCTGGCAGGTGTAGCAGAGGCTGTGCCACAGCATAAGGAGACATTTAAGATAGGCTACCCTTGGCTCCAGTTTTTGAAATTTGTGTTAAAATGGGCACCTCTTCATGGCTTAACCCGTCATCAGTGTGTCTGTGAAACCTGTGCTCTGCCTCCCCATTCACGGCTGAGTGAAGATTAGGATTTCAGTTTCCACAGCGCTCGGCTCAATATCTTCAGCAGCGATATACAGCTTGGCCTCGAGAGGAAACAGGCGGCTCAATGCAGCTAATTACTGACCATTCTTTAAATAACAACAGGCTCCAGCCGCAGGCAGATTTAATTGTAGGGCTTTTGGGGCAGCTGCTGAGGAGAAAGCAGAGGCCCATTATGTGAGGATGAGCGCTTTCAGCAGGTTGGGAGGATTTACTGACAGAAGAAGGAAATTAGCACCTTTTAAATAGAAACAAGCTCATGTTAAGTGTAGCTCACATTTTGAAGTAAAGAGCAAGTAAAGGAGAAGCTGGTTTTAAAACGATGTATTTTATGTTCCATTCTCTGGCATGGTTTTTGTTACACCTCTTCTTTAGGTAGATAAAAATATAACATTAAATGACATCAGTATTTCCACATTTTCCAGTGTTCCTGAAGATGCATTGACAGGTAGTGCTGACATTCACAAAGGTTTAGTGGTTGAAGGGGGATCACCAAGGGTCTGAACAAGAGAAAATAAGAATCACTCTGATTTGATTTGACTCATACTCAGTGTGACATTATGGTCTAACACGAGGTTGTAAATGTACAGTTTCCTCCCAGCCTGAGCCCAGTCATCTCTCACACTGAGGCTCTGTAGGACAACGTCTCTAGCTTCCTGCAGCCGGTCTCCATCTGATCTCACTTCCTACCCTCTCGCCTTCTGGGAAGCAGTTCAACAGGATTTATTAGATACTTTGTGTCCTACTGATATTTGTTGGCCAGCTCCAGGGTTTTCTAACGTTGGGTTTCTTCCCCACAGAGGTGGCCTCTCTATAGTGTTTCCATCACGGGAACTTAATGAGCTGTAACCTGGTGCTTCCCATACTTAGAATCTGGGTATTTGAAGGGCAAATTCCAATGCATTTCCCCCCGTGTAGGTCTCTGCTTACACAGGGGTGGGACTGCACTCCTCACACACACAGCTGAGCAAAGAGTCAGCGACCACAATGCACGTGTATGCAAAAAAAAAAATCTGCCAGTGATGGAGACTGTATGAGCAGCTTATCAAACTGCTGTTTAACATGTAGGAGGCAAACATGCAGAAATGAGACCTCGTTCTTGTTGCCTAAATGTATGAATTCGAAAAACCTTCTTCAAATTCAAACTAATTTCTGCAGATTCTGTGCAAATGACTCTTTTGTTACTAGTCATCTCCCAACCGGAAGGTCAGAGGTTCGAATCTCGGTGCCTGCAGTCCACATGTCAAAGTGTTGCTGGGCAAGACACTGGCCCCCCCATTGCCCCCAATGGTTAGAGCCATCGGTTGAGTTGGCGCCGCAGATGGCTGCCTCGGTTCTGTACCAGAAACAAATTCCTTGCGTGTAACATACTTGGCCAAATAAAGGTGATTATTTACTGAACATCCCAGAAAATGGCATACTGTACCCAAACTAAAATGGTAACTGTTCTTGAGCCCTGAGCATCACAAACACGCGCCTGGTACAGTTTGTAGTTTACTGTCAGACATTCAGAATTAGCACAAATGACACTGAAACAAACTTAAAGATGTTTAATGTCCTCACATAATTTTGAATGTAAATATGTGGCTTTAGCTGCACTGGATCAACCTGGAAACACAATGAAGTCACAGCCAAAAGGGTGGACAAATAGTGCTCACAGGTTGGTGAAGAAAGCACCACACAGCTCACTGCCAATTTGATTTTCTTTTTACAAAGCAGTTTGATCTACTTTTTCTAAGTAGCTTCAGTTAACCAAACTAGATTGCTCCCTATTCTAGCTTTGCTATACTTAAACTTCTTCCAGTGTAGAGTAAGCTATGCTTTCAAACTAGCTTCCCCAACGCTGTTGAAATTGCTGTCAAATTTGCCCAAAGTTTGATAGAATGATTGGTTTTCCAGCTCCAGACAGTTCATGAGCAACTGAGATGGAAAAACAAATAAGAGGCAGGAGAAATGCTGATCGCCTGCAGAGGTTCGATCTACACTTTTAATGTTTTTCTGCTTTATTTCATGTCTAACAAGCACCTGATTTCTTCAGCAGCACTGTTTTTACATTCCCACTGTGTGACCTAACACTGTGCTGTTTTTTTAAAGGATGCTGAAGTTGAACACGACTCACAGCTTCACACCTCCTATGGAATAAAAATAAAGCTGAAGTGGAATATTTTACAGGACGATGATTCCAAGTGGCTGCAAATGTTTGCAGTGACTCATAAGAACCAGAGTTCAGTGTCAAACTTTTTTTAAATTTTACAGGTGGTATTTAAATAGCTGCTACAGTCTGTCTGCAGAAGACACGTCTGTCGGCTCCTTGTACAGTAAACTAAGTCAACATCTACACATTTTCCTAGACATTTTCAAGCAGAGAGAAGTAAGAGGGTGGTGTCGTGGAGCCCCACTAGTCTTGTGCACCATGTCCACTCATAAAATGCAGTGTGCGTTTCTGGCTAAAACTCATTCATCACAGTCATGAGGACATTAATGTCTCTGATGAATAAACCTGCTCTGAGTTCGTCTGTAGGTTTTGCTGAAGTAATAAAAAGTTGTTTTATTTTTTTTAACCACAAAGAACAAACCAAAATGCCACCACTCTGTCTATACTTGGCACAAGGAAGGAAAATGGCAACTCATCCTCAGCTCGAGTTCCTCTCGTAATGATGCATCTTGAATAAACGACGGCTCAGCACAAGGCAGAGGTTGGTTTTAAAAAAAAAAAGGCAATGAAAAGTGGCTTAATCTCGGCAGGCTGTGTGTTCCTAGTGTGACGTGCACATTAGGAAGGAAAGAGCTGATGAAGGAAGTAAGATCATGTACCAGTTAAAGATCGGTCATCACAGGTTTGACTTTTACTTGCAAGCAAAAACCAGACTCGTGTTAAACTATAAAATCAAAAGCTGTTCCATTAAACTACAGCTAACCTTAGCAACATTACCGATGCATTCGTTTCCGTTAGCAATTAACTGAATGGTGAAACTAACTATTGGTTAAGCCAGATGTTTTCAAACTGTGACTTGCAGGGAGGCACACAGGGGCATGAGGCACTGGGTTACCCCAGTTCCATTAAATGTATCCACGTTTCCCCCACTTGTGTCTTAGTCACATTGAGGAAACAGGTTAGTACAGACGACTAGTCCAGTCACTAACTGATTTCTGATAAAGGTACATGTCACAAACCCCACAGGGTTTGAACTAGTTGATTTTAGTTGTGAGGTCCGAGACCCAAAAATCTGACTATGACTATGTTGTACTTCCTAGATTAATCAACTATCTGATTAGTCTATATGATGCTAGTAAAGACTGAAAAATGCTAAATGCAGTTTTCCTGAGATTGATGTCTTAAAGCTGTTTTATTCTTTCTTATCCCAGAAAACAAATGAAAGCTTAACATCCTCCCAACTGACAAACTGGACTCTGGCAAATGTCATTTTCAACTGAACTAATCTTTCCCATTGCAGATACAAGGTTTTCACTTGCCAACAGCCATGTATTGGAGTTTGGTGAAGATACTAATTTTCTATCTAACTACTTGTTGCACGTCATCGCTCGAGGATTACTCAGTTATTTCCGGGTGTTACAGCGTTATGAAAGCTCAGCAGAGTAAAGGCCTGAACTCAGTTCGTTTGCAGACTCAGTAAAACCTGTCATCTCCCAGGCTGACCCTGGTTTCTAGCTGCTGAGGACCAGAGCAGCAGGCAGCAGCCTTTGTACACCAGGTGGTCCATGATGTCTGAACAGCAGCTGAGTGTCGGCCAACGTCTCTCAGAAAGCATCACATCCTACAGCACACGGGGAGCGCCGCCCTCCCACAGCTTAACCCCAAAGTGTCACTGTAACTCTGGCTTCCTGTGGAGACATGAGCAGACAAACTGAGGAGCTGGAGGATGGTAATCTGGAAGAACGTTAGCAATGACATACTATGACATCATTGCCCCGAGGCTCTGACGGAAACGACCAGACACGTTTTCATTTTGACCAGGCGTCCTGTGCCCATCTGTGGCCTACAGCAGGAAGCTGTGTGTGCAACAGCTCAGCCCAGTGAACATGGAGCAGAATGACTGGGGCTGCATCTAGCACCAAAGAAATCCAGATCGGATTTCATCAGTGATATAATGCGCCTTCTCTTCAGTGTTAATTGTGCTTTGATGAAGTCATTTAAGGAAACAAACAATAACAGAATCAACATGGTGATTAACCCGTCACTGCAGGACTTGTCCAGGAAATAGCCTCCTCCACACAGGAAGAAAACCATTTGGCTGAAAGCTGGAGGCGCAGCAGGCGCGCAGTGATTTCTTTAGCTGCTCAGAAAAATGCTGTTAAAGGTTTTATCTCTGTTGTTAAATCACATTGACTTTTCTTTCCCTGACGCATTAAAAAAAAAAAAAAAGAAAAAAGTCAGATATATAAAGGCCGGTTTAACAAACCACATGAGCTCCTGCTGGTGGTGGTGATTTAAGTTTGGGATCTAACCTGCTAAATAGTCTTGTTTGGTGAAGACTGCCTACAACATGTAGAGACATTCAAACCTGCAGCTGTTCACTTCCCCTTTAAAATGTTCCTCTGCTACTGTCAGACTCTGTCACTTAGTTTCTGTAGTTAAATATTCATCAGCTGCTTTAATGAGTTGGCATCATGACAGACAAGTCATACAAACACCAGGGGGCGCTCAACACAAAATTACGAGAGTCTTGTTTTTCTGTAAATACAGGTCATTTGTTTTGCAGGTGTTTGATCATAAACCAAACATCGGACAACTTTTGGCTGCTGATGGCATTAGATGAAAAGTCAGAGAATTACTACTTGTGCCTCTCTTAACATCACCCGGTGTAACCCAACGTGTTGACGCAGACCATCCTACTTAGGTTAGGTTACTTTATTTATACCCGTAGGTAAATTTGTCTTGCAGTCAGATCACGACATCCTTGACACATTCACAAAATACAAGAATAAAATACAACAACACATAACATAAAACCTGGCGCCTACACTAAACGTAATAAAAGTACTCGTCTTGCAGTTAGATCAAATGACATCCTTGACACATTCACAAAATACAAGAATAAAATACAACAACACATAACATAAAACCTGGCGCCTACACCAAACGTAATAAAAGTACTCAGGGCTCCACCAATCAAGACATAAAAGAAAGAAAACATCTGAAGAAAACCTAAAATTACTTACAATATATTACTACAGCCTATTTAACTCTATAACAGCAGCAGGGACAAAACTATTTCTATACCGCTGCGTTTTACATCTCGGGACGACAAACCTTCGTCCAGAAGGAAGAAGCCGAAAGTGGCAGTGCAAGGGATGGGAGTCATCATTCAGAATAGAAGTAACTACCCTCTGTACCTGTCTACTGTACAGGGCTGCTAAACTTAACTGTGACTCCCCAAGCAAGCGACTAGACCACTTAATTACTTGCTCCAAGGATTTCCTCTGTCTTAACGTTATCTGACCAAACCATGACACTAGAGAAAACGATAAAATAGATTCAATAAAAGCTCGATAAAACATATTCATTAAGGTTCGGTCAATATGAAAATATGCCAGTTTCCTTAAGCAATGCAGACGTTGCTGACCCTTTTTACACACCATTTCACAGTTCTCCTCAAAACTCAATTTGCTATCAATGATTGTCCCCAGATATTTAAAGTGACTTCGTGCCTATGAGGTTTCCTCCTAAAATCTATGAGCATCGCCACCATTGTTTTTGCTGTGTCGGTCTCTTTGTAGAAGAGACAGGAGCTGTGATCCTCTCACGCTCACAGCTGAGCAGAGGGAGGATCACTCTGTAGTGCAACCAATAACGGAGACGAAGAGCAGTGTAAACAGAGCAGAGATCAGCCGACTGTCTTCTTCAGACACTGTAAAAAGTGACAGCCTTTTTCCTGAAGAACAAACATGTCACCCAGTTGTGAGGCTCACTAGTGTGTTTTTAATAGTTTTTAGGACAGTGATGGAGGTCTATACTGCACAGAACAATAAGCTAAACCAGGTCCTGGATTCACACACACATTATGTGAGTACGCTGCATTCACTAAACAAAATCACTGGCTGCGTCCTGTAAAGACGTCACCTCAAACTCTAGGGACTGGTCTTTCACTATTTGACATTTTATAAACAACATTTAGTCAGTTCATCAAAAAAACAAAAAAAAAAAACAAACAAAAGAAACAAGCCACCTACATCCTGCCCAGTTACTCTGCCACAACTGCAGAATATAAAGAGTCTCCCACAGCGGTTTGAGCTGCTGACACACTGAGACATGGCGACCAAGCAGCAGGGAGGAACAAACCAGTGTGGGAGTGAGGAAGAAACACAAATGAAGCATGAAGTGTGTACAGAGACAGAAGAAGAAGATGGTTCCTCCACTTACAACTGAACCTTCAGAGAAGACCGACTCGTTCGGGCGAAAACATCTGCAGCCCGGTAAACGTCAGGTTACCATCGGCGCTCGTCAGCGTCCCTTCACGCTGTGACTCCGCGCATTTCACAATACATCAGAGGACAGGCTGCTTTAGAGCAAGGCCTCAGGCTGACCTGAAAAATCAGGGGGCAGAGAGGGCAGTAAAACAACCCAGAAGCCTGGCAAGGCATTTCATCTGCACCTGCATTAGGACGACTCATCAGTAGCAGCTGAAAGATGTTGATTTTTTCCTGATCTGCATTTTGCACTGAAGTGTTTTCAGATGCATCCCCAGGTCAAATACGGGTTAAATCTCCAAGTGTGACTCATGGTGTTCGTGTGCCTTCATGAACCCAGACATTTCAGGCTGGACTAAAGCGGTGGACCCACCAACAAACAACCAAGTCCCCAGAGTCAGACCGGTAGCGTCTGACATCAGTCACTTCCAGCTGAGGAGTGTGTTTGTTTTAACAGTAACAGTCGGGGAGGAAACAATAAACTCAAGGTTCTGCAAACCCAAAATTTCCTGCATTTATAAAATGTTTTTTTATTAGCCAATGATCAACTTGAACAAAACATAAGAGCCACAGCCTGCACACTGCTGCTAAAACCAGCTGTAAGAAAAACTTTGAAGGAGTTCTGAAGTTTTTTAAACTCACATTTCATCTTGTACAAGGGGTCAGGAGGCACAAGTTCCACCATGTGGGATGCTTTCATCCACAACTCCAGCCCGCTCACAGCATTGTGTTGATTTCGATTTTGACCTCATCTCCGCTCCTTCTGGCCCACAGATGATGTGTTTTTTCCCCTAATATGAACCATCTGCCATGTTTTGTCGGGAGTTAACAGACGTGAAATTAGCAGGCAACACTTCAGAGAATGAAGAGCAGCCTGGACATTCACACATGTTCAGACTGAGCAGAGATCTGCTGCCTGAACACTGAAATGTTTGTGAAGAGCGCTGAAGCCCCTCAGACTCACACCGCACTTCTCAGTTCTTGTCCTATTTATAAATAGATTGGTCGTTGCTGATAGAGAACAAATATGTGGTCATCATTAAAGGAAATGTCACAGTGTGTTGCCAACACTTACTGAGCCTGATGCTATCCCCGTTCTTTGTGTTACAGCAACAAAATCTCAACCCATGGATTAAGGCGTAAACTGAAGGATTACAATCTGGGGGTTCGACCTGTATCCATACGGTTTAAGACCCTGTAACCATGCCCAGACTTTCACCTTAGTCCTGATCACTGAGTGACAGCTGTAGCATACAGCACAAACCCTCCTGCTCTCCTCAGCTGCTTTCACGTTGAACATTCAGCTAAAGAAGTGATACTTGATTTTTCTCTTCTTCTACGGATTGCGGCTGTCGTGCCGCCCGAGGCTCGGCTCTCCTCCTCCCTCTCACAGATTACAGGGGAAGATGCAGGAAGGCTCTTTCTGTTTTCATCCCTCCCTCTGTTATTTTCTCACCTCTTTCCTTTTTTATGTTGCGTTTTTGGCCGAGCCTCCAGCGAGCTCATAAACAGAACCTCAGTAGTTCTGTCTCGCCCACGCAGGGATGGAAATATAACGCAGCAGCGTGTGCGACTGTCACAGCAGGGCATCCTCCTGAACACCAGGCCGGGCTCAGACTGCATGATACTGTGTGAAATGGATGTGCAAATATCATGCAAATGCATTGAGAGCATATCACAGTTTCAGATGGAGGCTCTCACCTCTGACTGTCGCAGTGACGCTTCTGAAGAGGCAGTAGAGGCTTTTATTAACAGCAAAATTCCTCATAATCAAGACAGATAAACCCAATTTATTTGTTCTTAGATCCTTCAGTAGTGGAGCTGAAACTGGGAAGCTCGTCCTGAAGGTGGCGATGGAGGAAACGTTATGTCATTAAAACTGTATTTTCTACATCTCAATGAAAACAAGATGCATGTGTTGTGTCCAAGGGCTCAGGTTCAAACAAGGATTTGCATCTTGATCTCTGTAATCTATCTGAATATAACAAACCTCGTGTGGAAAACCTGGGGTGTTACTGGGCGATGCGCTCAAGTTAGAGAAGCAAATCAGCAGTGGTGGAAGAAGTGCCGTTTACTTTAAAAACTAGCAATACCGCAGTGTAAAAATACTCAGTTACAATTGAATGTCTTGCATTCAAATAGTTACTTAAATAAAAGTACAAAACTATTAGCATAAAGTATCCTTAAAGTACCAAAAGTAAAAGTACTCCTTGTGCAGAATGGCACAGTTCACTTTAATGCAGCTGATATTACTGAACTACCATTAGTAGTGTATTATTGTGTACATCACTTTAATGCTGCAGCAGGTAAAGGTAGAGCTAATATTAACTACCTTATATGCTTATACTTTGAAGTACTTTAACTAGTGCTGGGTAGCTGGTGGATTTCCCACCAGGGATCAGTTAACTCTGATGAGCCTACTATGTTCTGGTTAATTAATCTCAGTCTGAAAAGTAACTAAAGTAATCAAATACATGTAGTGAGTAAAAACACAATACAATAAAAACATACCATTTTTCTGTAGAATGTAGGGGAGTCAAAGTATGAAGTAGCAGAAAATGAAAATGCTCAAGTACACACACCTCAAAACTGTACTCAAGTACAGAACTCGAGTAAATGTTACTTTCCACCTCTGTAAATCAGGACCATCTTCAAAGCAAGCGTCTTTCAGCCAAGACTTTTAGCAAGTGTGAAGCCTTTTTTATCTTTCAACAAGCTTGAGGAAGAAATCCATACTTTCCTTAGTTCCAGGTTGGATTGCTGTAACATGCTCTATGCAGGAGTCAACAAGTCATCTCCTCCTGGACTCCAGCTAGTCCAGCATGCAGTGGCCTGCCTCCTAACTAATACATGAAAAGAGACCACATTTCTCCTATATTGGCTTCACTCCAGTGCCTCCTCGTCCAATTAAGAATCAATTTTAAACTACTCCTTTTTGTTTATAAAGCACTAAATGGATTGTCACCCTCATATTTAACTCAGCTGCTTCACCCTTATTTTCCAAGTAGGTCACTTAATCATTCAGCTGTCACAATCCAATTTAAAGCTCAAAGCTGATCGTGCTTTTGCAACAGTCGGTCCAACACTCTGGAAAAGGCTTGCACGAGATATTAGGACTGAAGATGTACTTATTTTGGTATTTTGGGCCGACAAAGTTGAAGGGCCTAGGTTGTGACGTTTTAATGTGTTCAGTAATTTGGTTCATGATCAAATACATTAAATCAGCTTGAGAGGAGCTTTGGGTTTAGTGATACTTGGTATTAGCACCACTAGCATCAGTCCTCATTGTGATTAGATGGGTTTCGACCGCTGCCACCTCTAAGTTTTCTGTTTCCTGACACCTGCAACTCCGGCTCACTACACCTGCACAATGTGATCGATCGATGGCCTGCTGAGCTGAATCATATGGATCTCATCTTGCCATCACTGCACTCATTAGATGATGCTCTTGTATTTACTTGTCATGCCGGCACTAGCTGTTCCTGTTCCATTTCTTTTTGTCCGAAAATGTTGCAAATGCATTTTATGTAGGTCACAGTGAAGGATGTGTGTGTCTTCATGTGGGCATTAAACAAATCTACTGTTCCTCCAACATGATGTTACTTCCCAAACCCACAGTTCATAGTTAATAGTGGACATCACATTTCACTTTCACACAAGCCTGGAGAATCCTGTGGTGACGCCCACTTGTGATTCAACACACATGAGCAAACAAATCATGCTGACATGATGCTGCCAGTGTGTGAACATGAGCTGGTGCTGTAGCTCGCTCTCTTTAAAGAAATAATAGCCAAAGTGTAGCATCCCACTGGGGACCCCCTCCCAAAGACAAAGTGTAAACCTAGCCCTTTCTGTACATTGATGCATTCATGTAGCAATATAATCAGGTCTATAAGAGGATAACGCTCCCTGCATTTTGAACACATACATTTTTATATTTTACTTAAGTGGCCATCTCAGTTTTTATTTACTATTATTTCTTTTACTTAAAATGTAACAACAGCCGCTGAAAGTCAAAGGGGTTTGACTTCTCTGGTCTCCTCCAGGACTCCTCTGTTGTATCAGTGGTTACATGTGCAATAATGTGCACTTCTTACTGAAACCTTCAACCAGTGACGGCAGCAGACCACTGGTTTTCAGCTGGGTCTACAGTTGTTTAAGGCACAAATCTAAATACTTCCTATATTACTGTTCCAGTTGTCCCTTCCAATCCACTGGTGTTTTCAGGCTTGTATCTAGAATATGTTAATGGTGCAGCCATAATAAACAGGCTTCCATGTAAATACTTTGTCAGACAATTCCCTGTATGACACCACCTGACCCAGCTCCACCTTAGCTACAGCCAGATGCTGCTGTCTGCAAGGGCCCCGACTGCAGCTGAAGGCAGTGACAGCACTGATGAGCAGTGAGGAAAACCTCTACATCAGCAAAACATGGATTCCCCCCAGTCCCCCCCCCTCCTTT
>NW_018127899.1:2506176-2509256 GCF_001952655.1 Monopterus albus | reverse complement strand
AGCAGACAGTTTGTCTGCACACACTGAATTAGACAAGGCAACATCTGGGATCAACTTCTTATGTCAACGCACCGTGAGAAACAGCCGCCCGAACACGTTCTCAATGTGGGAGGGAGCACGAAGCAGCGAGCAAGCTTTCTCTGCCACTAACAGAATATTTCACAGCTTGTCTTGTCATTTTACTCATCTTCTTTATTTTAGGGCTGCCAGTCAACTCAAAGCCATAAAGGACTCACAGCTACCATACAGAAGGGAAAAAAACAAGCCAGGGACCCCCAACAACAACCGACAAGAATATAAAGACAAATATTCCTTCACTTGATTCCAGAGCACTGAGTCCGACATGACTTTCTACTGATGGAATAAGAGATGTGGAAACTACATTAAACTGAATGGCAGACATGGAGAAAGGTGCGTTTGCATTATCAAAGGAGTGCATTTTAAAACATGAAGGCTTCTTACTAAAGTATGATCAAATGTAAAATAGGTATGTTTTTCTCCTGTGTACAGTTTTTTCTTTCAACACCACCCTAACACAGCAAAACAAGATGCTCCAGGATAAAGTAGTGATCATACAGGTTTATGTGATGGACATCTATTGTAATCATTTCAGCTTTGTTTCTGAGAAATCTGGTTTTATCTGTGATTTTGGTGAATGGCTCTTAGTACTACACCACCCATGGGCCTCTGCTGCCATTGCCATGGAGAAGAGGCATGAATCAGTGCAGCTGCGGCTGAATTCAACCACTGTTAATTAAACTTGTTGTGATTTCAAGCTACAGTGTGTACCTTTTTCCAAGTATTTTTGTTGTAGAAATCTGCTCCAAATCGTGCCTTAATGTCGAGAGGTGCTGTGAAAACCTCCTGTGACCCAGACTCACTGAACGGCACCAGCAGCAGTGCAGACACATGAGCTTCTAAAAGGTCCTGAGCAGGATCAACCTCTCTAACCAGTCAGAGATTTTCAATTAGTCCTGCTTGATCAGCACGCTTTGTTGCATTCTCATTTCTTGAAATTTCATAATGACAAATTATCTGAAGAGCTGGACAGAGCGTGGTGGAGCAGGGAGAAGGAGCACTGTACCTTAATCTACATACTGCAGATTTAACCTGCAGACTGTAACATCTGTTTCCCCAACAATGTCGTTTTTAAGCTTGGTTATTGGATGTTTCTTCCCAAAATGCACCTTGACAGTTGTAGTTATCTTATTTGCAGAATGTTTTCTGGGAATAAGGACGTTGTGTTGTCATTAGAAGAGCTGATGACAACACAACATACCTCCACACTTGCTATTCTCTTTACCTTTGGAACTTGAATGTCCTGACTTTTCCCCTTTCCCTTCTCCGGAAAGATTCTTTTGTCCTGATCACAGACAAACAGGTGGTGCAGTATCAACAGTTTCTAATATTTTAAAGCTGCTATAACAGATGAAAACCTTTGGGCATGTCTGGTCAAACCACAGCAGGAAAATTGGCTTAGATACGCAAAGTAGCACCAAGTATTTTGGTGGATTATTTAGCTGACACAGCCGTTTCCTGCCAGTTTGTCATGGCAATGGCTACAATCCAGATGTTGACCAAGGTTGAATCACCATGTGCTCCAAAACAACAGCAAGCACACCAACTCAAACAATCTGAAGTCACCTGACAACATCATCTTACCTTGAACAGTCGCATGATGTTGGCCACCATGATGGACACGGAGCTGGACGATGCCCCGATGACGCCCACCACTTTGTCCGGCTTTGCAAAGATGGGTGGCTCTCCGTTGGCACAGCGAACGTCTGAGCCGTCCCTCTCGATGAGCGCCTGGACGAAGGTGAGTGACTGCTCCAGGGCGTAGGTGTCGCGTGAACACGTGTCTAGGATGCGTGCCCCCAGCGTCACGTTGGGCAGAAGCTCAGGGTCCTTGTTGATGAGGTCAATGGCAAACAACATGGCTTCCAGCCGGTGGATGCCCTTTTCCTTCTTCAGCTCGCCACAGGGCACACCCCTCTCTCCACGGGCATGCACTGGGAACAAGCCACCCAGGATGATGTCGCCATCCAGCCGGATGGAGTGGGCATACTCCTGCTGAGGGTGCTGGGAGTCCACAGTGGGTTTCTGTGAGGCAGAGCCCAGCAGCCAGCAGCTCAGCAGAGAGAGGAAGCAATAGCCGGAAACAATCAGGGGCATCGGAGCCCTCCTCATCTTGTAGCTAGTCAAGCTGCAGGGAAAGGGATTCGTGATGCGGTTGCACAGTCAACAGGTAGGCCCAGATGGCTGCAGCAGCAGGCGGGTGCAGAGGCAAGGACAAGCCAGACCATCTAGTCCCCCGTTACCCAGGGCAGGGTCAACTGTGGCAAGTGCTCCCACCTATAAACACTGACCCAGAGGTTCTCCTGGGGCCCAGGTTCTTGTCTCGGACATACCTGTCTGAGGCAGTGGAGGATGTGGAGCTTTAAGGTCTCAGTGGCTCCAGGTCCACATTCTTTTAAAAACCTGATGGAGATTCTGAAAGAGGAGGAAACGATCAATAAATGATCAATATCATGATCAATATCATGAGATCCCTGATTTAGTAACTCTGAGCCCAGGCACTCAGTCCTCTGCTTTGCAGCCTATCAACTCATATCTCTCCAAAAACCTGAAAAACCATTTGAATAAATGCACAGATGACACCACTGGGGTTAACCTGACAGATGACAACAAAGACTCCCTGAGGAGAGAGAGGGAGGAGGGGGCTGAGAACAACCGCTGAGTAAGTGTATGGAGGATATGAGCAGAACAGTCACCATCCACCAGAACCAGAAACCATGAATCAATGCTGAGGTCTGCTCTCTGTTGACAGTCCATGACTCCACCTTTAGGTCTGGCGACTCGGCCCTGTACACCAACAGTAACATTTTGAAATTTGCGCATAACACAGCCGAGGGAGTCATTACTTCCAAAAATGAGAAAAGTATAGGGAGGTGGGAAAACCTCAGGCCTTGTACCAGTGACGTGCGGTGAGGTTGACAGCTGGTGAGGCACTGACTCTTTTACAGTCAGATTTACAAATACAAATGAACCGTTAACAAATTGTCTGTTAACAGACAATG
>NW_018127899.1:2501858-2506053 GCF_001952655.1 Monopterus albus | reverse complement strand
CTTCTGGACAAAAGTGTCCAGACTGTCAAAAATGTTTTGATTGAAAGTCCAGATTTGCGAATTTTCTCATCTTGGAAATGTAATCTTCCATTTTGATAAGGCGGATTGTAAAGGAAATAAACAAGCACGAAGAAGATTGTAGGTAGCGCAAGAATCTGTGGGCTCACTAGCGCCCTCTGCCTTGAGGCAGGCATACTGTTTGCCTCACCGAGTAACTTTTTTACTGGGTTTTATGGTTAATCTGCGAGCCTAAACACGTTACAGAACTACATTTTATACATTATCCAGATTATGGCAAGGCAGAGCATATAATCAGAGTGTTTGAAAAGCATTTTATTTACGATATATAGAGGGACAGCGACACACTATTGGCATCGCAAACAGTTTGTGAGGATTACACGATCCACCGAGAGGCACAGCAAAGTGCTGCATCATCGCGCATCACCTCCATGTATTTGAACGGGACATACGAAAATTCTGCTATTCTTTAATGAAAAATTCCTTCAACATCGGATTCGAACAGTAAAGGGGCCTACAACACACACCAGCCGACAAATATTAACATTTATTATATTTTATGGTTAACTGTTTTTTTTTTTTCAAGATTGACAAGGGAGGCTCTGCCTCACCTGCCTCCCCTGACCGCACGTCACTGCCTGGTACAGAACAACCACTCCATCATCATCAGAAAGATGGAGATGATTGTGAACTTCAGAAGGACTGACACTCCCCTTTACATTGGGAGGGCCTGAGGTTGAGGTGTTGTCCTGTTTTAAATGCTGGTTTCACGTTACTGACATCCTCATAGACTGGCTTGTTAATCACTAGTATTGTTGTAACATAGTCTCAGGTCACCAGTAGCAGCACTGAGTGCTTTGCTTATTTTATACAGTTTGTTTATTTACAGGGTGACACAGTGGTTAGCGCTGTCACTTCACTGCAAAAAGGTTCTGGGTTCGAGCCCCGGCTGACCCGGGGCCTTTCTGTGTGGAGACTGTTCCTCCCACAGTCTAGAGACATGCAGCTTAGGTTGACTGGTAACTCTACATCACTCCTGTGTGGTTGTTTGTCTACATGTCAGCTCTGTGATGGACTGGAGACCTGTCCAGGGTGGACCCCGACTCTGGCCCGGGGCCAGCTGGAAGAGCTGGGACTATGGGACTAACCATTACTGTCATTATTAATGTGCTGACGATTCTCACCATCACTGAATCGCTTGGTCTATAAATGAACGTCTGTCTGACGGTTCTACTGCATTCCGCTGTAAATGTCAGCGTCTGGTAGAAAGTGAATAAAGTCACTCGGCTCTTATTGGACGCCGCAGGAGAAAGACGTCTTTCTTTCCTTATTCCACCTCTCTCTGCCACTTCTCCGGGTACAACGCTCGTTCTCCACCGTTAATCTCAGTTTTCTCCATATATGCACGTCGCCATCTCATTTCTCAAACGGAATTTCTCTTTCAGTCTCAGGCGAACGCACACAGGAGTGAACCTCATCTAAACTCTTAGACACTCGCAAAAAACACTTGCGCACACACGTGTTTTCATCTCCATCGCGCACAAAACTACAGCAGCAAACCCCGAGGGGAACACATACACGCCAATGACAAAAATAATCCAGCCGCGTGTACGTAGGAAACGGCTCCGTACATGCACGAGCACAAGTACGTTACTTTTAAAATTATGATCTATTCCGGGCGCGCGCGCACACACACTGCACATCGCACACAGGTGTAAAATACTGGCAAGCACACATGCACCTTCTTACGTGCACATGCAGACTGACGTTTAGATTTTTAAACACTATTGGTGAACATACATGCACGCGCATGGAGGAATCAGCACGAGCTCAAGTTGCATTCCAGCAGAATCAGCGGAAAACCCTGAAAGTGAGCCGAGATCCGAGACCCCGTAGGCTGAGTGCCTCGTGACTGATCGATATTGACCGACTTACTAATGTATTGATTGGTTTTGCAGGTGGATTTACAAGACAATTATCGGGGTCCCCTCAGTGAATACTCCTAGCTCGGACATGGCCCCCTCCCAAGACTTAAGACGGATTATAAGGCTGATAAAAACGTGTTTTAATCATCGACCTCCTGACATTTACTTGATAATTGATGAAAAATTTTAAACCTGTTAAATCTTTTCAGTTATAACACCGAGATGTGTGCAGGTACCTTCCTCTCCGCAGGAGGAGCAGGTGTTTCCTCTCGGTGTCACAAGTCAGCCAGATGTTTCTATGTCCAGCTGTTTTGTTACATCGCACAAACGCTCACCTGATCCAGCCCCGCATCAGCATCCATTCAAAATAAAACCATATCAAATCCAAATCCACTTTTTTGCAGAGCAAAGCCGTTCGTGGTCCTCAGAGACGGGGTGAATTCCTCTAAACTGCAGGCTGGTGACGCGACGGAGCTCGGGTCCCCCTGTTCTCCCACGGGCAGCACTCAGATATCAGCATCCACACAGTAAACACATGTTCACGTCGGTTTGTGGAAAAGGCTGAAATCGCAGACGCGCGTCTGGTTTCGCTTCTAGGGGCTCCGAAGTGCGCGATGTGGTGCGGCGCGGGTGTCCTGCGTCACAGGCTCATCGCAGCAGCCGAACCCAGGCTGTTGGGAGTCTCAGGGACCCGTCAAGTTCCCGGGTCACAGAGCTGGTCTCCGGTCTGAGCAGGGTCAGCATGATCCTGGACCCGATGGAGAGGGAAAAGTGCGTTTGGACAAATACATCAAACCAAACCAGAGAATGCGCATCATGTGCACTAACGGATGAAGTTAATGGGCTCCACCACGCAGCCTGAAGGACAGACCAGCAGTACAGATGGCGGCAGGACGCCACCCAGAGGACAACATCTGCAACTACACACAAACTGTTGTTGCTGCTCTTCGTGGCTGCATCAGACACGTCCGTAAGATTCAGTACCGGAAGAAGTACTCAGAGCCTTTAAGTAAAACACCAGTAAAATCAAAACTGCTTGTGTGTTACAAATTAAATGTATTTCGAGTGTCAAAAGTAAAAAGTAAACTACTGCGACTAAACGTGCACCTGTCACCAGTATTTAATGTGTGACATTAGGAGATTGGGACAACTGGTATATTAAAATATAAGCCAGTGCTTGCTCTACCTGCTTGACCTATAGTCTATGGGTTCCCAACCTAGGGTTCAGGTCGCTCCAAAGGGTCACAAGATAAATTAGAGGGGCTGTGAGATGATTACAAATGGTGTGTGTGTGTATTAAATAAAAAAATACAGTATTTCCCTTTGAAATAAAAAATACTCAAAGTACTTTGCACCAATAACATTTCTCTGCGGTCCAGAATGACTTTACGAATTCTGACACTGAAAATAATTTAAAGGAGAAAATTCTATTTTGTATCTTAAAATATCACTCGTTGGCCATAAGTACACCTGTGGTGGAATATTTGTAGCCAACACACCTAAACATAACACAAATACATTTTACCTTGCCTGCCGTGCATTGTAAGGAGCTTCCTTGTCTTGATGTCAGTGGCCTCTATCTCCTCCTTTGGCCAGCTTATTATGCCAGTGAGGTATCTGATGACCAGCAGGGCGTAGGTGTTAATCACCTGGACTTTGTTCTTTCCATTCAGCTGGCTTCTCAGGACTTGCCTTACACTCTGCAGGTACTTGGTGGTTGCTGCTTTCCTTGCGGCCTCTTCATGGTTCCCATTTGCCTGCGGGATCCCAAGGTGCTTGTAGCTGTCCTCAACATCTGCTATGTTGCCTTCTGGTAGTACAATCCCCTCAGTTCTGACTACCTTCCCTCTCCTCGTTACCATTCAGCCACACTTATCCAGTCCGAATGACATTCCGATGTCCTGGCTGTAGATCCTAGTGGTGTGAGCTACAAGTTGCTTCGATGTTAGGGTACATATTGGGTTTCAAGGTATCCATAGGTCCCACATCCTCCACATGTAACCCCTCTCACTGGGAGTGCTTGTATAGTAGCATTCCAATAGTTCCCTGTTCTCCTCTCTTGTCCATGAATGTCTTGTTCCAGTCGCCCACTTCTCATCAGGTTGCCCTGGTGTCCCAACACCTGACGTGGACCTTGTTGACCCGGGCAACGTCCGAGTGTCATGATTCGGTTCCACTGCTTCCTGTCTGGCTTTTATTTTGACACTATTTCCTGTTTTGTTTCACCTTAGTTCTGGTCTTTTCTTTACGTT
>NW_018127899.1:2447543-2493389 GCF_001952655.1 Monopterus albus | reverse complement strand
AATCAACAGACATTCACACATTGATTTTCCTCATGTTTTGGCTACTGCTCTGGCCAGCTGCAAAGCTGGCACCGGGAGACGCCACGGTTTGGCATCTCTCCTTGTAGAATGGGGTTAGCTCGAAGTGATATAATGTATAGGCCTGTTGTGGTTCAGGGTCTTTCATCTTTCAGCTGCCTGCGTGCATGTTGGAGGTGCAAGATACCTGAGCGTGTAATGTTAATTTTTACCTGTGTTCATTGAATAAATCAGCACTGTTTTGAAGTTACTTGGACTGCTTCGTCTCTCAGAGTTAGCATGGTTAAAAGTACCGGAATGCAACAGCATATTGTACTGTATTTTGGAATAGAGCTATTTTATTTAAAGCCTTTAAACTTAAAATAAATCTGTTCCTGCCATTAAACTCAAAACATAAATAAAAATTATGATATAGTTCTAAGTCAGCAGTGACTCCTCTGTCCATTCAAGCAGAAGCAATAAATTCATAAGGCTCAAACCTCACACAGACAATAAACCAATCACATGAGCAGATCACTGTGTGAACCTGCTCAGCTTGAACAAGACCAAGTGCTGCTTTGTACTGGGAATTCTGCTGTCAGGTTAAAAACACCACTGCCCTGGTATGTCACAGAGAAACCATCCTGTGAAAGCTCCTGCATTTGTTCCCTGCACTGCCAAGAAGCCCACTGCACTAAAAGAGATGTACAAGTGGTTGTTTTATTCCACTAACACACCCCGCTAGCAGTAATTCACTCCAGCCCGGTGTCTCCTCCCAGCAGCAGTGTAGAATATATGTGAGTCTCACCATTAATCTGATCCTGGGTCAGGAACTTTGCCTGGGATGAAGAAGACAACAGCATGAGTGAACAGTGGAAAAGCAGAAAACTGGCTGCCGGTCAAATCGGGAGGCCGGTGGGCAGCTCATTGTCTCACCGTGGTGGCTCAGTGTGTGTGAGTGGTGTCTGAACTCTGCCGGCTGATACTCGGCTCAGGAAACTGATCCAGGCCGGTGGGAAATGAAGAATGTGCTGGAGGATCCTGGCCGGGACTCCACGTTCCTCCCTCTGCTGTTGGAGTTCAGCTGCTGTGACACATTCGTGGGCTCCTGAGGCCGACTCCTGCTGGGTTGGTGAGCCACTGAATTTTCCTCTAGCGCCACCATGAGGTCGACTGTAGGCAGGCTTCAATCCAAATATATGCTCCAGGGCCACAGTGTTTATCCAAGAGCATGTGAGTGTTTGATCATTTGTTCATTTCTTTGTGTGTGGATCCTGTTGTAACACCACTGTGCATCTTTTGATGAGGGCTTTCCCTCAGGAAGACACGAACCCTCTGAATGTTTGTATCCTCACAACTACAGCTGCTGCTGCTCACATGCAGTGACAGGGAGTGTGGTGCAAACCTTTTACGCAGTGGGGAGTGCCTCCACAAATGAGTGCCATTGTGGGTTCACCAGCTACCTCCCACAGTCCAAAGACATACAGCTTAGGTTGACTGGTGACTCTAAACTGCCCCTAGGAGTGTGTGTGGTTGTTTGTTTACATGTCAGCCCTGGGACAGGCTGATGACCCGTCTAGGGTGGACCCCGCCTCTCTCCCAGTTTCAAGCTGGGCTTGGTTCCAGCCTCCCATGATCCTAGTCAGGAATGAGCGGTATAGATAATGGATGGATGTCTTGTTGGAAGAGAAACTGCAGGTCTGAGCTGGGCAACAGCAGCAGCGACAGGTGGCATTAGATCCAACCCACAGTAAGGTGCTTCTCTTTCCAGGGACACAGCTGCAGTTCACTACACAGCTCCTCAACAACAGCATTTCACTTACCACTTCAAGGCAAACACAACAGGACACAGAGATTCACTTCCTGGAAGCAGAGAAGAAGCACAGAGGGAATAAAATACAACCGAGCAGGGATTCACTTTCATTCAGAGCAGCGCTGCATTATGGACACGGCCAACCACCTGCTGAAGGCTGCGAGAAGAACCTGAGACAAGAAGCACAGCAGCAGCATAAAGAAGTGCCAGAGGATTTATTAATCAAATATTAATAGTATTTCATATCCCAAAGCACTGGTGTGCTGTCATTTGGTTGCAGGAGCTGCTTTAATAAAACAGGTATGAGCGTGTTGCTTCACTGTCTCAAAGGAACAGCTGAGAAAACTCAACACCTTGAACTCTGGGGTTATTCAAGTCATTAAAAGCATACACTGGTCAATAACTACATTACAACACTCATATGGCAGATGTAATTCAGAATCAGTGCATTCAGACTCAAAAGAAACCAACAACAGACTCCTGAAGTGGATGTGAGCAGGGTGCAAGGCAGAAGACGCCAGAGGCAAATCAGGGATGAAGTCAGTTCAAAACATAGTAAAGGTTGTGACACCAAATACTGATTAGATAGTTTTCTGGCTCCTGCACTTTGTATGGACTTAACTGATCACCTTTTCATGACATGGTTTTTCATAGTTTTGTTGTGAAGCACTCTGTACTCCCTGGTTTTGATAAGTGCTCTGTAAATAACTATTATTTTGACTGTACTATAATTTCCAAGATTCATTTATCTTTTGTACCGATGATTAAATGAAAGGTTCCCCAGCGGCACCTGGAAATAACTCCTCTCACCTAGTGACTGTATTTATTAGCCTTGGTCACCTCGATTACAGGTTTGAAAGTGAGGCTGGACCAGGGTTTGATCCGCCGTACAGATTCTCCCTCAGAAAGACCAGTATCTTCCTCCAGGCGTCTTCCTGAGCACGAGAATGTGCCACCATCTCTCCGCCCCACAGAGCCATAACTGCAAAGACACGAGGCAACAGAAACTCAGGTCCTGACTTTGGCACCTAACCCTCGAATCACCAACCACCTTCCAGTCTGAAAGTGAACCTACGTGTCTGACTTCCTTTGACCCCTCTGAACCTGCTGGCTCGGGTGTGCGGCGTGTACGGAGGTTCGATCAGGTGACCAGTGTTCGGGTATGACAGAATGGTCAGCAGGTGGCTGTTCCCCGCCCGCTCCATCATCTCCTTCATCTGGAAAACAGGAGGTTCAAAGCATATTCTCGAATTTGTCAGATACTTTTCTGATGCGCAGAACTGACACGTGCCCAACAAGAGAGAGTAAAACTATAAAGACAAGCGGACAGCCTGCGCATGTCACCCACAGTAAAGAGTACTCAACAACACACACCACAGCACTGTCCTGCAGTGATGCAGTGCAAGTATCCAATATGTAAAACCAATGTTTGTATAAGTACAGGGCACACACACACACTTGTTGTCTTGTGTGTTCACTCAGCATTGGCCATGTTAGGATTCCTTATATCCCTGAAACTGTTCACCCAGTTTCTAACCAGACTCCAAACCTCTGGACTAAGATGGTTCATTCACACAGGATGTCATCATGTCAGTACACTCACATCCATTGCAGACTCGTGGGCAGGCCAGCTCTGATCGTCCTCACCTACAACCAGCAGCAGAGGACACCGGATTCTTCCAACCTGCTCAGAGACAAACAGCAGCTGTTCACAGCTCATCACTGGCTGCAGTGATGAGCTGTGAACAGAATATTGGAATATTCATGCCGAAAGGCGACTAAAGCCATCTTTCCACTGCCTCCAGGAACCATCCTGTAGTCATAACGAGACAGGCAGGACACTTGTATTTCTGTTGAAACAATGCTCTTATAGGCCGTTTTTCTTCTGAGATGTAGTTATAGCCGAGTTTACCAACCAATTTAAGCTTCTCCCGTCAGTTAACCACAGCACACGTTGTTACTGAGCGTTTGATGTGCACCAGCTTGCACTGTTAAAGAATACACATTTGTGATTCCTCTGATTTATAATTCCTTATTGAAATGTTTGACAAATGCATTTTTGATAGCTTCCTAGCTTCATTCCAACAAACTGTGGCTACCTTCTACTGTAATGCACACTGGCTGACTAAAAATAAAATATAATAAAACAAAAACAAAGGTTCGACGGGCAGGTCTCTCGACTGCATCTAAAATCTTAGCTACACATCCAGTGTTCTGGTTGTAGAGTGGTTATGATGAACACCAATGGGAACTGTTGCACTATCACATTAAAGCAAAGAACCATTAAAAAAAAAAAGAACAGACACTTGTGTTGCAGAACTGAAAAATGGAACTGTGTGGCTGGTGGTACTCACGTCCACTTTGAGTTTGGGGTCAGTGGGGATGGGCAGCACCAGATCTCGCCAGATCACCTCATTCTCCTCACTGAAGCGACACTTATTCTCTTGTCTGATTAGAAAAAAAAAAACAAATTTAAAGAAGATAGAAAATCACTCGACTTCCAGGATTCTGAATGATGGTGCCTTTATTCAGCCTTTAATTATCTGTCCATCTTCTTATCGCTTCACTTATTTTATATGATTTCAACTTACTTACGAAGGACATCAATCAGTTCTTCCATAAATCCATTAACCGGCTGCACGTGAGTCCCACTAAGACACACTGCACATCTGGGCTGGGAGACAGTCACATGCTCTTTAAATGTGCGGAAGATTAGGTAGTATCAGCTGAGAAACAAACGTGGTCAGAACTCAAAGGGCGAACAGGTCTGTGTGTCACACAGAACAGAGAGACATCAGCACTGCACTGTAAGTGACTGAAATTAATTCAATCAGGGTTGCAGAGCTTTTGCAGCATTAGTAAACTTTGACTTGCGCATTTCTGATGCCAACCAGCTAAAATACTGGGACCTTCTCATTTGGCTTCAGTGTCTCTTCGTTTCCGACGCTTGTCTTTTCTTCCCATGCTAGTTCATGCTACGTGTTCATGTTATGTTAGAAAACACACAGAACTTGAGAAACTGTTTCCAGTGAAATGAGAGGTCCCTTCATGTCAGGTGTTATCTGATCCAGGTGAAGCCTGTGTTTGTGCTGACCACTACCACAGGCACACAGATACAGTTCTGGATTCACCCAAAACAAACATCCACATATGCACAAACACTTTAGGCAAAGCAAGTTCATTTACATAGCACATTTTCACATGCAATTCAAAGCGCTTAACACAATGCACAGAGATGGATAAAACATTGAAATGTTTATATAGAGTTAAATAAAACCTTAAATATTACCTAAAACCAACAATTACATGAAAGCAGGAGGAAACAATCCTCCCCAGCTTTTAGAGTGTAAGCTTCAACTAACCTTCATTAAACTAGTGGAGCCATGTTAAACTACATCCAGATGACAAAAATAAGTGTCAGCTAAACCTGTCTTACCTTTATAACCTGTGAGTAAGCAGCCATTTTGAAGACAACACCAGCGCCAAAGCAAAGGCCCAGCATGGCGATCCTGCAGCTGAGGATCTGAGGATGCTGCTGCAGGACTCTATAGGCCGTCTGTAGCAGAACACATGTCGGAGAGCAAACTGTCAGAACTGCAACAAGGAGACCACATAATGCCATGGAGAGATCTCAAAACAGCAGCTGGGAGAAGGAAGCCTTCAAATCTGAGAGACCCGGAGAAGCTGGCAAAAGAAGAGAGGTCCAGAATTCCAGTAGAGAGGTGGAAGAAATGCACTCATGGCTACAGGAAGCGACATTCAGTTTCATGTGTGAACCCCGGAAAGCGGGGGGGGGGGGGGGGGGCGGAGCCAATCCCAGCCAGCAATTGGGCTAAGGCAGGAAGCGACAGCTTTCAGTAATTTTGTCCAAAGGCTGTGCTACCAAATATTAAGTTGAGGGTGTCAATAGTTCTGTCCAGCCCATGTTTGGCGCTCTGTGTGGACTGGATCAGATTTGGCTTTTTTCTGCTGTTGCAAAGCAAACAAAGGAAATCAACTGAGAATACCAAAGAATTTGTGATTGGAACAATTTTCTGGGAGAAGTTGTGTGTCATCCGACAGAAATGCAGGGCTGTCAATTGTTATGGCCATGACTACATGTCACAGACCTTCTGAACAAACGACTGTCATCATGTTGTGGCAGCTCCCCCATTAGTGTGACGCAGGTTGCAATGACCTGGGTGTGATCTTCCTCTGAGAGTCACCATTTGGTGACTTAAAGTTGTGTAATTACGTTTCCTGAATTTAAAAAGTTCAAAGGATTAGGTTATATTTACTTTTGCTTGGCTGTCCTGAAAAGAGGACCCCTGCTTTGTTGCTCGTCCTGTTAGAGATCATTGATTTTTTTTATCTTATCTGACCTGAGGGTCAAAAGATGATGTTGCAGGTTCAGTGTTGCACAGAAGTTCGTAGTTTGCTTAAGAAAGACTTTAGCAAAAGGGAGATTAAAACTGTTACACAGTGTAAGCTGCCACGACTCATAACTCATCTCTCATCTTATTAAGCACCACTGATCAGAGACACAACTGTGCCCCCATCAACACGCCTAGCTGTGGCATTAGCTCATAGCAACACCAACAGCTGAAAATCTGTTTATCTTAAAATCATTCTCAGGGGATTATAGTTCAGTGTTGTTAACTGTTGCAACTTGTTGTGTTTCAGCATCAAACACCTCCAGAGCGCTTCAGAAGGCTGTAAAAGTTTTAACTGTGCTTTGGCAGAAAGGTGCAGAGCGAATATTACATTTACCAGGTGGACACAACCATCAGTGTCTGCCAGATGTTTACAGCAGAAGGTTTTTACACGCAGGCAAACTCAGTGTCTTCCTTTAAATCTCCTAAAACTCACTTTTTGGCATGACCTCTGAATCAACGCATCTTATTGTCATGTTATAAACTTCTTTCTAATTTTAATACTTTTATTCTGTTTTTAACGGAAAGCACTTTGTAACTCTGTTTGAAAGGTGCTCGATAAATAGGATTATTATTTAATTAGAAAATGCTTAAGCTAATGTTAGATTCATCGGGTTTACCTCAATGTACTGGCTGTCCACCATCTTGCCTGTTTCCACGGTGATTCTAGGTGTCAGGTAGTCGAGAGCCAGAGAGGCGACGCCATGAGAGGCCAGCAGCGCTGCACGGTACTCCAGCAAACCCCCACTACCCCCCCACAGGTCCAGCAGACCGGGGAAAGGTCCGGGTCCTTCAGATAATTCAAACAAACCAAAAAGTCAGTTTCATGGTCATGGTTATGTATGTACTGCTGTTCCTCTGAGGTTACATCTGATGGGAACATTTTTGAGTGTTTCCTAACCACTTAATTCACTTAGCTTTTCTTACATTACCTGCCAGTAGCAAAGAACTTATGCTTCCTTTGGACTGTGTGATAACAACAGTCATCAAGTTTACTAGATGTCACACTGTGTAAGATGGGTACAGAAAAACCATCGTCTCAATCTGTGTTGAGGCCATGCGACATTGGTTTGAGTGCAGTACTAGGATGTCAACAAAAAAAAATCCTATCACATAAAAGGCACGTCGGCCATCTGTAGCAATGTGGCATTTTGAAAAACCAGCAAAACGATAAACAGACTTTGGCCACAGTGCTGACACATCTATGCACTGAAAATCCACAAACATGTCATTTCATGTTGTAATCTGACAGGTTGGTTTACAGACATGGGTCACACTGAGAATTTGATCTTAAATCTGAATTTGGCTGCAGAATGTCTCTGGTTACCAAAGCTCCAAATTATCTCACAACTTAAGCCTCAGGTAAAACTGTACCTCAGTCTCCAAACTGAAGGTGGTTAACTTAGATGGTTAATGTTTATCCAAGCTACCACAAGGCAGGTTTAGTTATTGTTTGTGGTTCACCCCTAGAACACCTCTCTCCAGACTCGCCTCTGGTCCTACCTGGGGGCAGAAAAAGAGTTGCAGTGAGTCCGCCCTCGGTGATCGGGATCCTGCGGACACCTGGAGCCATGTACCAGCGCTCCACCACCACACTGGCCAGCGGCACCTCATCCACGAAACCCTCAGTCAGCTGACCCTGGTACACTGAGATAGTGACCACCATGGGAGTCTGGACGTCCGTCTTCCTCACCCTGAGGGAGGGATGGTGGAAGAGTCAGCTCTGATACCAATTCAGTCTTAATTGGTATCATCTGAACAGTTCTGGTCTGGTTGACGTACCTGAGTCCAGGTATACTGCCTGGAACCGGTCTGAGGCTCCACAGCAGGCCCATGGGTTCAACCCCAGAATATGTCCCACCCAGACTGGGGTCCTTTGCAACTGTAATGTAAAAAATAAGAACAATTATTTGCCATGCTGACGTTCATTCTTTCCATGCAAGATTTTATTGAAAAAAATCTGCACTTCAAACTTTTCAATACCTGCCGTCATTCCTAAACTAATTTTTCAGGTCTAAGTACTGAGCAATGTACCGTTCACAGCTCCGGTGGCGTTGGCATTGTAGTGGGCAAACGCCTCCCAGCTGTGTCCATCTTCACTCTGATGGGCAGCGTGGACGGTCAGCTGGACTCCAGGGAGGGCGCCCTCGACCAGGACAACGAACTTCTCATCCACGAGTCCTCTGGACGGCTGGACCGACAGCCTCACACAGCACCGTTCCCTGTCCATCCTGAGCTGAGCTGATCAAGGAGCCAAAGACAAATAAAGCCTTTTCACAAATAGAAGAATGGTTAAACAAAACGGAAACTTAACACCTTTTCAAAACACAAGCAAATGAAAGAACCCGGAAAACATACCGATTTACACTTTACCCCAAGTTTAATGCAACCTGAATCTTTACCTGTTGTGTCGGATTTCAACTTCAGCGTCGTTTTGTCACCTTATTGAACTAAGTTAATTACCTGAGCAGAAGAAGCTTTATTTTAACACGTACAACGAAACGAGGGCCCCGGGCCGCTGCGTGCGTACGGCACCCAGGTTCGAACCCTCAATCTTGCGGTTAGGAGGCTGTTGCTCTATCCACCGTGCCGCTGTCGCCCCAAACTTCCTATACATGCATGACTATTAATTAATCTAAACTAACGTTAAGTGTATTAAGTACTTACTGTTTCTCTATGAGCAGAGTAACTTGGACTTTAGCTGGGGCTGCTGTCTTCGGCTTTGTCGTCTGTGGGCTAATTTTGTTCGGCGTCTCCCGGGGTTATATTTGGGACAAAGTCCAGGAACAACGTGGACATCGTCTCTTATCAAACATTACCACGGCAACACATCTGTCTTTCAACCTCAACATGTCAAACTTCAAACTACGGCAGAAACTACCGACCACAAGATGGCGCCGTCGACTCAGTTTACAGATTTGCTGTTGGAGCGTTTAGGAATGTTGCGTTCGCTTTACATCGGAGATCAGAAAACTCTGAAAAGGGGCTCAATTCGTACACGAATCACGACCAATAGATAGCGCTAAATGTCAACAATCAGCATGTGTGCCCCGAGCTACTCGTCAGATTACCATGGTTGTGTGGTGCAAGTGTACCAAATCGCACCCGATGAATTGTTTGACACATTTTTAAAGAATCATATAATAAAGCCTTAAAAAAAATCAGGAGCCAAAGACAAATACATCCAGTCATCAACCAAGAAAACCAAAACTATCATTACTGTTTATCTG
The DNA here is from genome assembly GCF_001952655.1 of Monopterus albus. NCBI lineage: Eukaryota > Metazoa > Chordata > Actinopteri > Synbranchiformes > Synbranchidae > Monopterus > Monopterus albus. The sequence continues at coordinate 2,483,937 of NW_018127899.1, read as the reverse complement.
TCCAATCAGAACGTACATTAATGAACAACGGGGAATTCAATTCACCAAGTAGCATTAGTATTTGTTCAAATGCCTAAAACACTGGTTTGTCACTTATTTACAGATCAAAAATCTAATTAAATCATGATGTTAACAGACATTTCACTGATAAATGAATTCGGAAATATTAAGCTGTTACACAGACCATGTTTCAACATGTCTAGTCTAACTCTTGTCTTTGGAGCTGGCATCTTTTTCTTATTTTCATCTCTGTTACTGAGCTTGTTCAGTCCTGTTTTCAGGCAGCTGCTTCCAATAAATAAATATTAAATATCAAACAACGCTGGGCTCTGTACAGGGAAGTGGTGGAGGAAGGATTCAATCTTTACTTCAGTAAAACTGGCAGGAAAACAGGGGAAACAATCACAAATTATACTTTAGGTTTTAAAAGTAAAAGCATTCAGTACAGAAAAGTGAACACTTAGAACACGTACACAGTAAACTGCAGTTCCCAGCAGCTCAGCCATATGTGCAAAGATGTGAACTTTGTCTTCTGGTAAGGTACAAATGTACCTTCAGTACAAGCAAAGTAAATGTTTACTTAGAGTTTAATGTTCCTCTGCAAATAAATGAATAAATGCAAACAAATGCTTTGGTATCTGCTCCTGTATTTCCTCCTAAACCGCCATTACCTTTCTGAAAAATTCTGTAAAATAAAGTGTGATTTCTAATTTTATCTACTTTGTATACTGTTGGTTAGTTTCTATTTTATTTTACTCTGGTTTCTTTCTGTCGTCTTGTTTTTCTTTTATATTGTGTCTTAATGTGTTTGAATTGCCTTGTTGTAATACTTTTTTCTACAATTACATGCGAGTCCTCGGTTAAGGTATAATCACACAATGGTCTGAACTACTTACTGTTCAAGTAGTGAGAACCCCTTAAAGCAGGTGTCTTCAGGTTTGTCGTCAATTGATCTCAGTCTGTGTCTCCTCCTCTTAAACTCCTCACAGAGTTTGGAAACAGAACTGTGACACAAACTGTGCGACTCAATCTCTAAAACAGCAAAAGAACCAACGATTGAGCTCTATTTAAACCATCTGAAGTTCAGCTGGTTGGTGCGTCAGTCTCCACCCACAGAAACGCCACTTTGTCTGGACAGTAAGATAGTGCCATCGAGCCACCGAAACTCCAGATTCAGTGTGGTGATAACATGAAGGCATCAGCAGCCCAGTACAATGCTGGTGCGTCTGTAGGATTACTAGGACACTGTGTATGCTAAGGTCCTGAGGACACGCGGTTATATGTGAAAAGGCTTTTTTGTGAGACTCCAGGGAGATCTGCACCATCAGGTGTGAATATGAAAATAAAAAAATTAATCTGGTAAAATCTCAGGAGGAGAGGATTCTTTCTGTTTTTGTCTGCCTCCATAATTTATCTCAGTCCAGCCTTCATATTTATTATGTCAAAAAAAGAATGTTACATCAAAATATGGCTTACATGTAGAGCATGAGAGACGGAATGTGCCGTTTACATGCAGAGGATCTTGGCTGTTAAACAGGGATTTCTCATCAACACCAAACAAGCAGCAAATGTCCATTTTGGAAAAGCGCAATATACTGTGTGTAGTTGAAAGGATTATGGTTCAATCTGAGAAACTGGTGGCCGGAAGAATTCCATATGGCAGTCATTTCTCACGTTACAGGCTTTATTCTCGAGCTCTGGTTCCAAAAACACAGACATAAAGCCATATGCGCTGGACAAAGGACCTGTCCTCATATTTATAGATTTCTTTTCTAATTTACAGAAGGCTTCGCTAACCTGACTGGGCAACTGAATAACATGAAGCTCAGCTGCAACAGTCACGGAGAAGACGCCAGAAGGGCTGTACTGAATTCAAAACATGTATTCAAGGTGATGACACCAAATGCGGATTAGGTTTTGTTTGTTTCCTGCACTTTGCATGAAGTTAATTGATGAACTTTCATAATATTATTTCTTTTAGTATCCTTCTTTTTTTTTGCTTTTTTTTTCCTTAGAAAGCAATTTGATAAGTGCTCCATTAATAAAATGTGCCATCTTTATTGCATCTTATAAATATAAGATTGATTTATCTTTTGTACTGATGATGCAATAAGAAAAGTTTAATGCCCATCCAAGCCACAGAAGTACTTCAACTGTGAGACACGTAACATCAACTCTAGGAAAATTTTATGGGATCTTTACATCCAAAACCAGCAGCACCTGGAAATAACTCCTCTCACCCAGTGACTGTATTTATTAGCCTTGGTCACCTCGATTACAGGTTTGAAAGTGAGGCTGGACCAGGGTTTGATCCGCCGTACAGATTCTCCCTCAGAAAGACCAGTATCTTCCTCCAGGCGTCTTCCTGAGCACGAGAATGTGCCACCATCTCTCCGCCCCACAGAGCCATAACTGCAAAGACACGAGGCAACAGAAACTCAGGTCCTGACTTTGGCACCTAACCCTCGAATCACCAACCACCTTCCAATCTGAAAGTGAACCTACAAGTCTGATTTCCTCTGAATTCTCTGAACCTGCTGGCTCGGGTGTGCGGCGTGTACGGAGGTTCGATCAGGTGACCAGCGTTCGGGTACGACAGAATGGTCAGCAGGTTGCTGTTCCCCGCCCGCTCCATCATCTCCTTCATCTGGAAAACAGGAGGTTCAAAGCATATTCTCGAATTTGTCAGATACTTTTCTGATGCGCAGAACTGACACGTGCCCAACAAGAGAGAGTAAAACTATAAAGACAAGCGGACAGCCTGCGCATGTCACCCACAGTAAAGAGTACTCAACAACACACACCACAGCACTGTCCTGCAGTGATGCAGTGCAAGCATCCAATATGTAAAACCAATGTTTGTATAAGTACAGGGCACACACACACACTTGTTGTCTTGTGTGTTCACTCAGCATTGGCCATGTTAGGATTCCTTATATCCCTGAAACTGTTCACCCAGTTTCTAACCAGACTCCAAACCTCTGGACTAAGATGGTTCATTCACACAGGATGTCATCATGTCAGTACACTCACATCCATTGCAGACTCGTGGGCAGGCCAGCTCTGATCGTCCTCACCTACAACCAGCAGCAGAGGACACCGGATTCTTCCAACCTGCTCAGAGACAAACAGCAGCTGTTCACAGCTCATCACTGGCTGCAGCTTGGAATTAAAGACAATTAAAGCTGTCTTTCCACTGCCTCCAAGAACCGTCCTGTAGTCATATTGTACCATTTGCCTGATTTGAATGTCTTACAAGTGGGCTGTGGCCATGCTGAAAAGCGTGATATATCATCCTGCACAGAAGCAGGACCAAGAGCACGCTACTCCACCCCCAACCCAATGTCTATGTCATGTCACTACATTCTGAGGAAGTTCCTCAGGCAAAGGAGGAGACCCACAGTCTTTAAAAAAAAAAAAAAAAAGGAAGAGAAGGAGACAACAGCACGTCACAAAGAAACAAAAAAAGAAGCCAGTACAAACTGCTGTATTTGCAGACTCCATGTTTGCTGTGTTGGGCACCTAGTGATGACATCGTGTAGAAGACATGACGATGACATATTCTGTAAGGGCAACACTCACACTGTGCAATGGAACACAGACGTGTGTTCTGCCAGGCAGGCTGAGGCAATAGCTGGCCATCTGGCCTGAGAACGGGGCGGTTCCTGTGGCAGTGAAGCGGCGGCATTTAAGAAAAATGTACTAGTTCAAGGGAAGTTACACTCCATGAAGTGTCTCGATCACTTTAATGTTGCACAAATAAATGTTCATGAGTTGTGTAGCTAAAAACATCTGCTACACAACCAGTGTGCCGGTCGTTGAGTGGTTATGATGTACACCAAGAGGCTGCAACTTTATAAATTGAATTCTCACTGGCAACTGTCCAACTAAAGGCAAAGATAACATTAAAAAACAGAACAGACACTTGTGTTTGAGCCCAAAAGCAGTTACAGAACTAAAAACTGGACCAGGTCGCTGGTGGTACTCACGTCCACTTTGAGTTTGGGGTCAGTGGGGATGGGCAGCACCAGATCTCGCCAGATCACCTCGTTCTTCTCGTTTATCCGAGTCTTATTGGCATGTCTGCTCGGGCAAAAGAAAGAAAAGAATGACCTCTTCCAAATCTCTGACAGATGATGACTTGGCCAAACCCAAGCCTCAGATTCATATTAGTTTGTCTCCTTATTTTTCTTTCCATTTACTTGGTATGAATCTGTTTTTCATTCCAGATTCAATCTCAACACATTTTGAAAGTTTTACCAGTTCTGGTTGAGCTGTTGAAAAGAAGTCATAACTGACAGTGGACCAACTTACTCATTAAAAACACTCAGCATTTGTTCCACCGATCCTTCAACCAGCTGCACATGACTCCCACCAATACACACGGCACACCTGAGCTGGGAGACAGACAAACACACACACACACACGCACACACACACACTTTGAATATACAGAGGTTGCCTTTTTTTATCTAAGGTTATGGAAAGACTTGTCCATACCAAGTTGCAGTCTCATCCTACCGGTCTGATCTTCTGTCTATTTATGCTCCGCGCAGAGCTCTGTGCTCCTCAAAACATCAGTCCTTGGTTGTCCCACGGTCTTCATACAAAAAATGGGGGGTGATGGTTCTTTTGCTGTGTATGGCCCCAGACTCTGGAATTCTCTACCGCTAGAGCTATGGTCCATAACCGAGCTGGTGGCTTTTAGTCAACTCTAAAAACCCAGCTTTTTAGACAGGCTTTTGGTGCTTAACCCGTCTTACCTCCTTCTAAAGAGACATTTTTAACTTGTTGTTTTATTCCAGTTGTATTCTGATATGGAAGTTTTTTTTACTGCTTCTGCCTTGAAATTCTGTGTTTTATTTTGTTTAAGTTGTATTGTTTTAGTAGTGTTTTTTAGCAGTTATACATGTTCTGCTATGAAGCACTCTGGGCTCTGCTGGAGTTGTAAAGTGCTATATAAATAAAGTTTTATTATTATTATTATGTTTATACAGGCTCATCTAAGAAATGAGATGAGATGATTTCAGTTGACAGGTAAGCTGAAAAAAATGTAGAAAATAAATTTTGAAAAAAAAAATCAACTGGACTTGGTTTTAGGTCAACGACATTTCACCTCTCATCCAAGAGGCCTCATCAGTTCTGCCCGACTGGCGTTGAGCCAGAGATATTTATCCCCATCAGTGGTGTTTCAGTCCTTTGAAGGCCAACAATGACCAGCCACATAAGGGATATCCACAACTCTGTGGATATCAACATTAAGTTCTTTCATGAGGATGCCAGAGATGACTGTCTGGCCTTTTTGGATTGTGCAGTCCACTTGGGAGGGGGCAGAAGCCTGAAGGTAGAAGTATATCAGAAACCTACACACACGGACCAATACCTGCTTTTTGACTGTTAGGTATTTTTAGTCAGATAGATATTGGTTAGGTACTTGTTGTATTAGAAATGTTTAGTGTAGACAGGATGTCTAGCTCAGGCTGTTAAATGCTTAGTCATTTTCATGAGTTACTCCAGGTTGTTTATGGTCAAGGATAACTAGATAGAGAGTTGATTACTGTATGATGTGTTTAATCATAATCATAATATCTTCTTATGCCTAATGTCAGGACATGTTACTGAATGTCCTGTCAGAATGTTTTTAGATACACACCACTTAATCAACACACACACACACACACACACACACACACACATTGATTTTTCATCTTTCATCTCCCTATGTGCAGCTTGGAGGTGCAAGATGCCTGAGCGTGTAATGTTAATTTTTACCTGTGTTCATGGAATAATTCAGCACTGTTTTGTAGTTACTTGGACTGCCTCGTCTCTCAGAGTCAGTATGGTATGCCTGCGAGCAGGTTGGAGGTGCAAGATACCCGAGTGTGTAATGTTAATTTTTACCTGTGTTCATGGAATAAATCAGCACTGTTTTGAAGTTACTTGGACTGCCTCGTCTCTCAGAGTCAGTATGGTAAAAAGTACCGGGTACAACATGACTCACAACATCCACTTCAACCAGAAACAAGTGGGGAAAACACTGTCATCCCTTATGTGGCAGAGAAGCTAACAGGGATCTTTCACAACCACAATATTCCAGTTAACTTTAAACCAGGGAACACCCTGCGGCAGAGACTGGTCCACCCAAAAGACAAAACACCCAGACATAAACAGAGTGATGTGGTGTATGCAGTTAAGTGTAGTCAGGAGTGTAACGACTTGTACATTGATGAAACTAAGCAGCCACTTCACAAACGAGGGGTGGTGGACTAAGACACAACTTGCCATCGATCTACAATCCTGTTTTGAGATCTCTGCCCAAACATGTCCACCAGGACAATAGGTGTCGGTCCACAAGGGAGGTTTCAAAGACAGGTAACGACTCTCACCGATACTGGGCTGCAACGACTCAGTTGGTAGGGGACATTGTTGGCCTTCAAAGGACTGAAACACCACAGAGGGGAATAAATATCTCTGGTTCAACACCAGTCGGGCAGAACTGATGAAGCCTCTTGGATGAGAGGTGAAACGTCTTTCGACCTAGAAATCTAGTCCAGTTGATTTTTTTCTACATTTTTTTTTCAGCTTACTGTGTCCTGGGTGACTAGAATCTGCATGGACAGTGGACAGATTAGTTTCAATAAGTGAAATAGAACAGAAAAACTACCACAACATGATTAGGAAGGACTGACCTAAAAACTTTATGGGGCCCACTATCAATTATCTCAAGCTCATCTTCTTAAAGCTTCACAGGCAGCGATAACTCTAAGCAGAAATACTATGGTAAACATGCTGAAATGCAGTTCATCCATCCATCCATATAGGTTGGAGCCAATACCAGCTGACACTGGGTGAGAGGCGGGGTCCACCCAGGACAGGTCAATAGTCTATCACAGAGCTGACACAGACAACCACTCCTACGGCTCCTAAGCAATTTAGAGTCTCCGGTCAACCTAAGCTGCATGTCTTTGGACTGTGGGAGGAAACCAGAGTACCCAAAGAGAATCCACATAGGCACAGGGAGAACATGCTGACTCCACAGAGAAAGGCCCCGGGTCAGCTGAAGCTCAAACCCGGAACCTTCTTGCTGTGAGGTGACAGTGCTACCTTGAGAAAGACATGTTAGCAGGCTAGCTCTTTCCCAGGGTTTCTAGTCTTCATGCAAAGCAGCTTTAACCAGCTGTTTCCTCAGAGCTCATATCTTCATATTTAGCTCCACATCCAATTCTCAGGAAGACAGCAAGTAATAAACCAAAATGCCTATTTTTGTGGCAACGTTACAATGATGAAAATAAGTTTCAGTTATACTTGACTTACCTTTACCACTTGGGAGTAAACAGCCAGTTTGAAAGTGACACTGGCGCCGAAGGAAAGGCCCAGCATGGCGATCCTGCTGCCGAGGATCTGAGGATGCTCCCGCAGGACACTATAGGCTGTCTGTAGCAGGACAACATGGCAGAGTACACATCAGCAAAGACTGTCGTGAGAAATTCAAACAAACCAACCAGTTTTAACTGGCTGGTTTGTTTGAATTTGAGCCATTTTGATCATGTACAACATATATCAGTGGGTGAAAATGGTTTTGAAAAATAATAACCCATGCACATATGTTTTTACAGCATGAATCTCTTTGTTTCAGGCACAAATCAGTACAAACACTGTTGTCAACTCTCGGACTGATTCTAAGGACCTCATTAAGTTGACTGTTGTCCATCTCTTTACATTCTGTTCTTAGATCTGCATATGTACATTATGGATCAGACACTGGTGCAACTTGTGTTGTAGCTTCAACCACCTCAACTGAGCACAAATAAACACAAGTTAAGATCATGTTAACCACAAATACTTTAAAAGGTGAAAACCTTATCAGCCTGTCATGGAGTCCTGCTGCTCCCTAGTGACCAGTATATTAAGGGTTTTACAAAATGCTTGAGATATTTTGAGACTCATCAGATTTACCTCAAAGTACTGGTTGTCCACCATCTTGCCTGTTTCCACTACCATTTTATTCGTCAGGTAGTCGAGAGCCAGAGAGGCGATGCCATGAGAGGCCAGCAGCACTGCACGGTACTCCACTAACTGCCCGCCACCCCCCCACAGGTCCAGGAGACCGGGGAAAGGTCCAGGTCCTTCACACAAGTCAAAACACCACAAACAATCAGTTCACATGATGACGATTGTGTGTTTTTTTTATGTTTCTGCTACTCTGGATTAACTACAGGTTAACTACATGAACTTTGGCTAACAGCTCAAGCATAAAGCATACAGCTGAGTGTTCCTCCTCCTTTCCCCTGTAGTGTAACTGGGCATTTTTTGAACCTGTTGAGCTCCATGGGGCACACAGGGCTGCACAGCCAGGTCTCATTCACAATGAGTGACAGATGCTGCTGGCCCATCCTTTTGCCACCATATGCGTGAACACAAACTCAACCAGAACAAGACTGAGCTCAAGCTCTTTTAGGGAAAATGAAGCCTACATCGAGGCCTGTCCATCACTAAAAACACTCTGGTGGTGTCAAAACTGATAATGTAAAATTTGCATGACAAAATGTCATGCTCTTACAGTAACACAGCAGTAGCGCCCTCCTGTACAACAGAAGGTGCATGTTCCTGCTAGGGAGGCAGCCCAGGTGCTTGTCATCCCCTGTCTGACCTAAAACTACTTCCAGCTTGGTGTTCAACCTCTAATAGTTTTCCGGTATGTACTCTTCTCTATTCATCAGCTTCAAGCTGCACATTACATCTAGTTCAAGATTCCGGTGCTGGTCTGATCTACGCTCACAGAACACCTCTCTCCAGACTCGCCTCTGGTCCTACCTGGGGGCAGAAAAAGAGTTGCAGTGAGTCCGCCCTCGGTGATCGGGATCCTGCGGACACCTGGAGCCATGTACCAGCGCTCCACCACCACACTGGCCAGCGGCACCTCATCCACGAAACCCTCAGTCAGCTGACCCTGGTACACTGAGATAGTGACCACCATGGGAGTCTGGATGTTCATCTTCCTCATCCTGAGGGATGGTGGAAGATGATACCAATTAAGACTGAATTGGTATCATCTGAACAGTTCTGGTCTGGTTGACGTACCTGAGTCCAGGTATACTGCCTGGAACCGGTCTGAGGCTCCACAGCAGGCCCATGGGTTCAACCCCAGAATATGTCCCACCCAGACTGGGGTCCTTTGCAACTGTAATGTAAAAAATAAGAACAATTATTTGCCATGCTGACGTTCATTCTTTCCATGCAAGATTTTATTGAAAAAAATCTGCACTTCAAACTTTTCAATACCTGCCGTCATTCCTAAACTAATTTTTCAGGTCTAAGTACTGAGCAATGTACCGTTCACAGCTCCGGTGGCGTTGGCATTGTAGTGGGCAAACGCCTCCCAGCTGTGTCCATCTTCACTCTGATGGGCAGCGCGGACGGTCAGCTGGACTCCAGGGAGGGCGCCCTCGACCAGGACAACGAACTTCTCATCCACGAGTCCTCTGGACGGCTGGACCGACAGCCTCACACAGCACCGTTCCCTGTCCATCCTGAGCTGAGCTGATCAAGGAGCCAAAGACAAATAAAGCCTTTTCACAAATAGAAGAATGGTTAAACAAAACGGAAACTTAACACCTTTTCAAAACACAAGCAAATGAAAGAACCCGGAAAACATACCGATTTACACTTTACCCCAAGTTTAATGCAACCTGAATCTTTACCTGTTGTGTCGGATTTCAACTTCAGCGTCGTTTTGTCACCTTATTGAACTAAGTTAATTACCTGAGCAGAAGAAGCTTTATTTTTAACACGTACAACGAAGCGAGGGTCCCGGGCCGCTGCGTGCGAACGGCACCCAGGTTCGAACCCTCAATCTTGCGGTTAGGAGGCTGTTGCTCTATCCACCGTGCCGCTGTCGCCCCAAACTTCCTATACATGCATGACTATTAATTAATCTAAACTAACGTTAAGTGTATTAAGTACTTACTGTTTCTCTATGAGCAGAGTAACTTGGACTTTAGCTGGGGCTGCTGTCTTCGGCTTTGTCGTCTGTGGGCTAATTTTGTTCGGCGTCTCCCGGGGTTATATTTGGGACAAAGTGCAGAAACAACGTGGACATCGTCTCTGATCAAACATTACCACGGCAAATACGTCTGTCTTTCAACCTCAACACGTCAAACTTCAAACTACGGCAGAAACTACCGACCACAAGATGGCGCCGTCGACTCAGTTTACAGAGATTTGCTGTTGGAGCGTTTAGGAATGTTGCGTTCGCTTTACATCGGAGATCAGAAAACTCTGAAAAGGGGCTCAATTCGTACACGAATCACGACCAATAGATAGCGCTAAATGTCAACAATCAGCATGTGTGCCCCGAGCTACTCGTCAGATTACCATGGCTGTGTGGTGCAAGTGTACCAAATCGCACCCGATATTATATGAATTGTTTGACACATTTTTTAAAGAATCATATAATAAAGCATTAAAAATATCAAAGCTCCAGAACTGGATGCTTTAACAAAATATAACATCAAACAGCCTTTTGCTACTCCACTTTTGCTTCAATTTTGTTCTTAGGCACGTAACAGTAATTCCAAATGTGATTTTTTTTTTTTCCCCCACTGAAGACCATTCAAAACCAGTTTCTGTGGATGCTGCCATTATGATAGACGTCAGAACTGCTTCTCTGAAGTCAGGGTACATGAGCTTGGCCCGAGTCCAGTCTTCGAGCGTCGCCGTTCTATCATATTTTTCCCCCAAGTACGGGACCGGACACTTCCGAACTCCAATATGTAACGAACACTGCATTGCGTCTGGAAGGCAATGCTGAAGTTTCGGTTTCATATCGACGCTCTCCATCGATATACAAATATCTGTGATTTTTTATGACCCGCTGCTGTTCTTTGCGGCAATGCGTCAACGCGGGCGCCATTTTGGGCCGACAACCATTTAAATCATGTGCATGGTGGTAGAAGGCATAACCTGGCCGCAGTTAATATCATTACTCAATTTTACTCCGATTTATTTTATTACAAATCCCAGACATGTATTTATCATAAGGATACGTGGTCAATTGTAAAATTATAAATAAATAAAGCATCAAGATAATTATGTAGAGCTGCATTTTTACAAGATGAATAATACAAATTCAGCCTATAGTAAAGTGTTTCCTCAGGTACGTTCTTGGTTGGTTCCTTGTCAAAAAGGCACATGCTCATGGCTGCACAGAGACAGTCACATTTTCACTCACAGCCATGACGGAGATGTTCTTTTTTTTAACCCTGCTTTAACAACACTACACAGCTGCCTTCTTAAAGAGTACATGGTTTTATCTCATCTTATGAGAGCTGCTCAAGCTACAGAATAAACTGATTATCAACACCATGCTGAGTTTCTACCAAGTGTTACACAGACATCAATCATCCTCTGAACACGAGATCGGACAACACAGTTGACCAGGGAGCAGCACCGATGTGCTACTGCAATGTTTGTGGGCTGTTGGATGACTCACTTGTACGTATGCTTGAAATTATTAGGCCTCCATTGTTTTTCAAGGTTAGCAGGTGGTAGCTAAAGATGCTGGCACAAGCTCACAGTTACCACATACATATATCACACAAACACTGCGTCATCACCTGCAACACAACCTGCAATATGAACCACAGCATTCTTGTTAGACACACAAAGCTGCTTCACAGGTGGCTGAGATCCAACGTTACAGCATTAACATTCTCAAATGGAAATGAAATGCTGTAACATTGGAAAGTATTGAGTAGAGTTTTAAAAGATAGTTTTAAAAATGTCATCAAGCTTTATTAACTTGCTTTTCAGTAGACATTTCAGAACACAGGTCAGACTACAATATAACACTAAGTGACGAGACTTTAATTTGAACCACCAAATTATTCAGTGCATGTTAGACATGCTTAATCTCATAAAGGAGGGTCTGGGTAATCCAGTAAGCCAGAATAGAAGTCAAGCTTCTGCTGCAGTTCTTCTGTAACCATGTTCCTCTGTTTTAAATCCTCCAGCAGGGACTGCACAGTCCTCTTGTGCCTTCTTTCTCGATCCTTGGCATTTCTTAAGTCCCGGTGCAATTTCTCCACCATTGCCTGAGCCTCAATTAATGTCTTCTTTATTTTAACTGGGTCAAGGGCATACTGATGGTCCTGAAATGCATACATGTTTATAATAAGTTTAAATTATTTTATATGTAAATATAATACAGTCGCAAGAAAAAAAAATAATGGCACTGGAAGAACACCACACAGCACTATGTATGGTGTATAAAGAGAACTGTTTACCAACATGAAACCATTGAAGTACGGTGGAGGAGCTTGCTTTGCTGCCTCTGCACCTGGACCACTTGTCATTGTGGAGGGAAAATGAATTCCCAAGTTTATCCTAGAGGAAGATGTCAGGGTGGCTGCTAGCAAGCTGAAGCTCAGAACAGGCTGGATGATGCAGTAGAACAATTGCCCTAAACATTCGAGTAAAACTACTACAGAATGGCTTCAGAGACATAAAATCCTCCTTTTGGAGTGGCCCAGCCAGAGCCCAGACCTCAGCCCAATAGAGATGCTGTGGAATGACCTCAAGACGTTCAAACCAGACGTCCTACGATTATGGCTGAGCTGAAGCAACCCTGTGAAGAAGAATGGCTCAGAATTCCTCCTGGATGTTGTGCAGGTCTGATCCACAGCTACAGGAGGTTACTGTTGCCAAAGGTGGTTCAGCCAGTTATTAAAACACTGTTGCCATTACTTTGTCCACCATCACTGTGTATGTTTAATGGGTGTGTTCAATAGAGACATGAAAGATCATGACTGTTTGTGTTTTATCATCTTAAAAATATTGTGTTTGTGACTCTGGTGAAGATCAGATCACAGTTCGTGACCAATTTAAGCAGAAAAACAAGAAATTGCAAACAGTGCCGTGGCTTTTTCTTGCAATTGTAAACCCTGCATTCTGTTTAAAAGAGCAACTGCATCACTCACTGAGGTGGACTCCTTGGGGTTCTGTGACAGCTGCACACGAACATCTGGACATACTGCAGGAGCATTTTGTGGGGTCCTACTTGAACTGGGTGTGCTGGGCACCTGGAGATAAAATAAAGAGTAAAAATGTATTTATGTCAGTATGCATAAAACATTTTCATTTTGTTAGGAGCATATTGATAATATTGAAAAACATTTTTTTATCATAACTTAAAAATATTTTCCATATTTTGTATGAGTAAACACATTGGTCGGCCAAATTAGGAGTCCCGCCTGTACAATTGTATGAACTTCAATACAACATTTCCGCCTTAACATCTGTGTTTATGAAGCTCAAAATATAATTAATATAATTGAAATATACAATATAATTGAATCCATACATTTATGACAGTTTCCCCCTAAAATGAAACATTCTGAGCTTCATAAACACAGATGTTAAGGCAGAAGTGTGCATGCGCCACTTTTAATCTGGCTGGGAAGTGCATTCTGCAAAGATTTTTAACCCAGCAACTGCAGAACTCACTGAGACTGGCTCCTTCAAGTTCTGTGATGGCTGAACATGAACATCTGGACATTCTGCAGCAGCTTTTTGTGATGTCCTACTTAGCCTGGGTTTACTGGGTGCCTGGAGACAGAGTAACAAGTTATCCAAGTCATATGCACAAAACTGATTATTTTTAGTGTTTGGTTTATGGAGCATTACACATTAGTTTCAGATTGAGAATGTATATAATAAACAATTTGAAAATGGCACTAACTTTTCCAAAACGACGTGGAAATGCGAAAATCGAGGGTACAACTCCTTCCCTTAAACGCGTTGTCTGTCCAGTCGTATCAAAGTCTTCTGGCTTGAAATGGCAGCTGCAAACAACGGAGTGGTTACTTGGCACAAAATCCTTTCTCCGCAGTGCCAATGTCCACGCCTTCCTTCTCACTTTATCTTTTGGGAATCTACACACAAAACAAGCCCATCAGAAACACAACGCACATCTATACGTGCGTGTTGCTGACGTTTTAGTTACAGTAGCGTCATTAAATAGTTTAAAACAAACACTTTAAGGAGGACGATTTACTGCTACTTATCACAGTAACACAAATGATTGATACATATCATTTTAACATCTTACTAATTCATTAGTCTTATGGGAACATAAAATACTAAATATATCGACGGTCACTTTGTTAGCTTAAGAGCAGGGCTAGCTTACGAGCTAAATTCAACACATTCGTAAAAGTGAGGTACTATAAGACATGTTCCTACGTATGAAATGTTATTCCCTGCTCCTTGGTTCTGGCATTTCTTCTATTGGAACATCCAAAAGCGGAACAAACGTCGGGCATTTTCTACTATTTGACTTAACCATAACACGCCCGATGCAATATGGCGGCTGGTGAGTCGCATCTTCATCATCTTCTTCGCCTCCTCCTTCTTCTTACACCTCCATTTCTTCTTCGTTTTATTTAAAAGCGGTCGTCATCCAACACTAAGGTGCATTACCACCAACTATGCTGGAGTGTAAACCAGCGTAATGAACGAATGAAAATTTATTTCGAATTCCACCAATCCCAGTTCTCTCAATAACAGTACTAAACTGTTAAAACTTCCTGTTTTCATGAGTGAGAATGTTTTATGGCAGTTGAAGGGCTATACAAGCTATTTAAGTGATATATTCAAATGTCTGTTGTCAAAATACACAGGAGGGGAAAGAAATGCTAGACAGATCCCCCTCCATGCCTGAGGGGAGAAAGTCCCAGAATGCCCCTCTGTGCAGGCTGTATATAGTTTGGACTTGGTGGCACTCGTTGAATGGGTGTTCAGTGTGTTCTGTTGTTGCTGTGTGTTCCCCGGCTGTGTGTGTAATGAAAGAGTGGCTTCCTTGAGCACAGAAGAGGCAGTTTTGGTGTCTGGCTCCTTAACCCTGCCAATTTTACAATATGTAGCCTACACTACTTAGACACTTGCTAACCTGTATCTAGACTAGCTTAGAGACAGAAGAAACACAAACTATGTTTTACCTTCATCTCTTCCAACCAGATGCTGTATGATAACAGCAATAAATGTGTTCCTCAAATCATTCTTATTTATTTCAGCAGTTTATTTTTAGACATGTAGTGATGATGAATGACCTGATCCTCCCAGCAGTCGCCTGGATGCTACGAGGCTTATAATGCTAATAACTCAATACGTTAAAAAAAGCATATTCCCCGAGTTAAGAGGTTAAAGTTCAGTTCAGTGAGAAAGGTGCTGAGCCACACCTCCTCAGCTGTTCACCCCTGTTTCAGTCACTTTAGGGGACTTTACAATAACTCACATTCATTTCCTGGAGACTTACCCTAAAATTAACCATGTCAACTAACCCGTACCCTAACATTAACCTAAAGCTAACCTCAAACAAATTCTTCACTATAAAATTTAATGCGCAATGTTCTGGGAATTTCTGTTTTTTTGTCCCCATAAAGGTGTTGAATCCCTATAGTAGAGGTTTTTCCATTATAGGACCATAACAAAATGTGTCACGCTTAGTAACACTCATCACAGATTCTGCGTTTGTTTTCACTACACTTGGCCTGCTTTGGAGGTACATTCTGAGGCCTGAATTTCACCACCCCTCAGGAGGTAGCACCGGTACTAATATCGAGTCCCAGGACTGCGAGGGGATAGGTGGTGCATGCGCACAGAGCAGTCACCATTGATTGGTTAAGTGTCCACGTCTTCACACCTCAAGCATCAGCATTACAAGCACCATGTGTAAACACACATCTGACTGTGTGTGATGGGGAAGCGGCCCCTCCCTCCTCTTAACAGAGACTGATAGAGAGAAAATACAGTAGAAAAAACAAAGCAGGACGGCTCGCGTCAACCCCGGAGGCCATGCTTGGTGACAGATAGGGAAGTACGGGGCATACCGCTCATTAGGTTCCCATAGTGGAAATGCAGCAAATGTGAATATGTTACAACATGATACCAGCTCACTGACAACAGACTGGTTAAAGGGAGGCAGATGGAAACACTCAGCTACTATCAAATATATTCATACATTTAATATTCACGGGGGTCACACATCATTGTCTGCCCATTTAGACTGGGGAGAGGGCAACTGGGGGGGTCTCATTCATGACAAAGACACACAAAGGAGGGACTAGTGTCAGCATCAGGACTGAGGCCATCTGGTGAGGGACACAAGAGTGAAATTTAAATAAGATATCCTTCAGTAAATCTAAACTTTAAAGAAAAGCCATACCTGTAGGATTTTATTAGAAAAGCTATTTGAAAGAAAATTATACACATAGTCTAAGTGATTTCATTCCAGTTCATCATTTTCCGAATACTCTATCAGTTTTTAAGTTAGTTTCCCTCCATCCAAACCACTTAATTTGAAACCGTCTTGCAGAGAGACCATCCATCACACTCAGCACTGCTCACAGCAGCAACAAAGTAGTGTTTAAGGAGACTGTTCATGGGTTAAAGTTCATAGTCATGCATAGGATTAACTGCTCACTCATATACGCTGTTTATCCACACTCTCTGTATTGTGCACGGCCTGCAGCCGCAGACAGGATTTCTCTATTTTAGCCAGTCACATAGACTCTAGGGAGACAGAGGCATATTTAACTTCTGGAGCCATCAGAGCTTTAGTCTGACCCAACTTTAGCATGGATGGATTACTCAAGAGTCCAACCAGGCACAAGCCCAGGGGCCTGAGAGGTTAGAGGGCCAGGACCACCATATTAACTGTTACATGTAACAGTGATATCAGACCACATTCACAACAGAAATAACAATATAGAGCCCAAAATGAAGAACAACCCAGTGACACTAACAAGGATGTTACAGGCTGTATCACAATGTAAATAATCACAGTACTGGTTTTCTACCACCTGGGAAAATATGTGGAGCAAATACAAAAAGGAACAGTAGCCATGTTGTTTTGGGTAGTGTATGTTTGTTAAAAAATAAAGTGAGACGGTGCAGAGCAGCAAAGCAGACAGCAGACTCTCATTGTGGTCCAACACTGATAACCAGTTTAAGGTCCACATATAGACGGTCATCCATCACTGAGTCAGAGCGCTGGTCCCTGGCTTCACTCCCACACTTGAGGTCACAGAGGGCAGTGACCTGACGCTGTGTCCCAGTCTGACCCTGGCTTCTCTCTTTATGCTGGGTCAGATTGAGCATCCCTTCGTGCTGCTGGCGTCCCGCCCAGCCACCCGTGGTGCCTGGCTCTGCCTGCTGTTAACCTCCATCATCATCATCGTCGCTCGGTGCCAACAGGAAACAGAAGCTCTATGTGACGATAAACACTGGAGTACACATTGAGTAAAGCAGCACCGAGACACTGATTAATTTATACTGACATTAATAAAACCAACCTGGTGTTTTAGCAGTTGTACTGACAAGCTCCTAAATTTAATTTTTAACTCTTAAAAGTTGTGCATTTTTATTATCTAAATCCTATCTTCATTTGAAGATTCAGATGAAAAATCTGCAATTTTTTTTTATCTGTTTTTATTAAGCCTTGCTGATGTAAACAAATGAACTACCAGCATCCAAAAACATTCTCCCTAGTCTTGTATTTGCTCAGGGTGTCTAGTTTAGATATAAAAGAGTCCTGAGAACAAACATATACAGTATATAGCATAACATCACAATAAAAAAATGCCAATGAGTACAATTGTGGTTATAATCATGCATGCAAAAGACCCCTATCTTTGGAATAAACTATAATTCATGCAACTAAGATATTAGATCATTATATTTTGTACAAGATAAATCAACCCAAGCTGCATGTCTTTGGACTGTGGGAGGAAGTTGGAGTAGATCAATAACAATGATAGACAAAACTACCAAGACACAGAGTTGTAATTCACAGGAATTATAGTTTGAACTTGTTGAGGTATGTGTGTAGAGAACACCAATCCACATGTACAAAGACATTAACAATCCAATGAATCACAGAGCGCATGAATCCATTACTGCAGCATGAGAGCGTCTGGCACCCGGAGCAGAAACGTCCACACAGATCCACTTCTGGGGAAACCCTTCATCTGCTGGCGTGGCTTCCAGATTTTACCATTGATGGTGTACTCCAGAGCCATGGTCCTGTTGAGAGTGAACACAGAGTCACCTCTCACCACAGCTGTGAACAGTGATCCTTTGCTGTTGGCAAAGTGTCCGGGCAGGGACGACCACTGGTCTGAGCTCAGATTGTAACAGTCCATGAGGCATCTCAGGAAGTCGTCTGATGGCCCGTTTCTTATGACGTAGAGGTTGTCTCTGTGGCCGACTATGCAGTGGCCGTAACTCTGGTGCCTGATTAGTGTAGTAATGAGCTGCCACTTGTCTTTCCCTGAGATGTACTCATAGATCTCTGTGGTCTCCATCGGCCTCCATAAACACACAAATATCCTGCTCATGGCTTTGGTGCATGCTGCTCCCGCTGCTGGTCGAGGCAGGTGAGCAGCAAACGTCCATCTCCCAGTTTTTACATCATATGTTTCCACAGATGACATCACTGTTCGCTCATACTCTCCTCCAATAGCATAAAGACGACTGTCTCCACCCACCAGGCTGAGATTGTAGCGGAGCTGTGCTGGACTGATGATCCTACTCCAGATGTTGTTTTCAACACTGTAGCAGAAACAAGAGTCCACAACTTGTTTGTGAACTCCGTGAACTCCTCCGACAATGTAGAGTTTGTTGTCTAAAACAGTCACTCCGGCCATGGAGGTGCTGGCCTCTAGAGGAAGATCTGTCAATACTTTCCAATTATTACCAATTTCATCCAGGTAACAGACCGTCCTAGAGGCAGCGTGTACAGTTTCACCCACACCGCAGGTTACATGGGCCCCCACAGCCACAAAAGTGCTCTGGGTCAGAGACTCCACATAGGAGATCAGCTCTGATGGTAAGGTTTTCCTGACCTCCGCCTCCAGGTCAGTGTACATATCTCGGATGAACAGCGCAGCAGCATAGTAAAGGTCCATGAGGCCAAAGGTTGCAGCAGTGTGATACATCAGCAAACAGTTGTCCGAGTCAATGAGGTCAATGAGATGCTTTGTGAGCGCTGCCACCTGCAGAAAAGCAGCACATTCAATTGCTTGAACAATGTCATCTGCGTCCAGGACGGGCATCTCACCTCGTATAACTGCCAGGGTGATGAGGAAGCCTCGAGCATGCAAAGACTTCAGGTGGATTTCTTCCTGCCAACACTCCTTCATCCCAGAGCGATACAGAGCTTGGAAATAGTCGCAGCTCTGAACGAGTAATGTCTTCTCCTCAGAGAAGTACATGTCTCCTACCACCACATTTAGCTTAGCTGAGACGAGATCAGAAGCACAACATGGCAGACACGTCCCTTTGTCTGCACAGTCACAGCTGCTGCAGTCCTCTGCCTCACTGCTGACCACTGACATTACTGTTCTCTGACAGTGGCACTCAAGAAAACTACACCCAGAGTTGAAGCATTTCCACAAGTGAGCAGGAGCTGGAGAGAAGCGACCCAGTACGAAGCAACTTCCCTCTTCAGGGAGGATCAGTTCATTCACAGCTTTCAAAATAGAAGCAGCTAAACATAGAAGAGAACAAGTGACCTGAGTCACATTCATGTTGTGAGCAGGACCAGCGAATATATCTGCTGCCACAAACACAAAGGATCATTTCAGTTTCTGACATACCTGTAGAGTCAAATTGTTTAGCAGGTCTTGAGACAGGTTTTGTATGATCGACTATAAACAGCAATTTTAGTGGTTGTCTTCAGCAACACTGACACAACAAAATTTTGTTTTAAGTTATCTAAATAAAACTCCAGTTCCATATAACGTACAAATGACAGACAAACTATAGGACAAAACCAACAAAGTGCCCAGCAGGGCCTTGTCAGGGCCGAGACTCCAGAGCAGCATTGGGTCAGAAAAACGTAGTCATTGTGGGGAATATGAAACATGTACAGTTATGATCATAAACAACATGTGTCCAGTATGGTCAAGATGATGTCAAGAGGTGAAAATCTGATGCTGGACTAAATATTAAATCCAAGACTATAAACAAGACTAAACTACTGGTTTTGGGGCATTTCCTGAAGCAAAGATGCTCTTTCTTTGTGGAATGACAGTCTCAATAATACACCTGATTACTATAAATTAAGGCAATAAAGTTGTTAAAGGTTTCTGCGATAACACTCTAGAGGAAGTAGGCTTTTGGGATGAAGCTTCCTCTGACCATCAGAGCAGAGGAAGTGGTTTGCTGAGTGACAGCTGAAGTGCTGAAGGCAGATGCTGAGGCAGGTGTAGCTGCAGTGTGTCATGATATCTCTGATGTAAACAGTAAAAAGTACAGCAGTGATGTGACTGCTGGGATGTAAGCTCAGATCACTTTACAGATGTGTGCCTCCAGAGAACAACAGCAGCTCTCTGTTTGTGTCATTACATCTGTTTTCTGTCAGTCCTTCTCTTTACATTCACTGCAGTGAGGGAGGAGGGGCTGACCTACATTTGGGTTTACTGGGGCAGACATAACTCAGCAGCTCATGTGATCTGGCCGCTCCCTCCTCTGTCACAGCAATCCCACCGGCTCCAACAGTTTGTGAGCAGACAGAAAGGATAGTGGAAATGTTGGGCTGCTGCTGCTGCTGGAAGAAACATTGAGTAACACATCCCCTTCTGCATAACCTGAGGTCGGACTGCAAACTGGAGACACAGAATCACTGTGTGACATTAATGTGATTTCAGCCTGATGGTTGAACTGCAAGCCTGTAGAATAATCACTCACACAAATTATGCTAAGTGATGCTGGTCCAATTTTAAACTGATTTAATAAATTTCTGTCTAGAGTTTAAGATGAATCATCAAAAATATTTTTGTTTTACTGGTAGATAAAACAGAGGGGTTTTGATATAAAAATATTCAAAAATGTCTTTGTACTAATTAGCTACATCAAAGAAGAGATAAATGAATAATCAGGAAGACACAAATTAGAAGCTGTAAAATTTATTTTTTTTTATCGTGTCCATAATATTGAAACTAGGCCATCTTTATATTATATTAATTATTGCACTTTCCTTTAAATTATTTCAACTTTACTCTGATTATTATTATATGGTGCCTTTCTCTTTCTCTCATTCCTTTCCTATTTTTGATTGCAGATATTTCAGTCTTGAATGAACACGCCTTTTCCATCTCATTTTTATTGCTCTACTTTTATTTTTATTTTCATTATTTTCTATTCTTGTTGCCTTAGAGCACATTGAGAGCCTCTGTACCGGATTCAGACATGTATGTTTAAACATACTGGCCATTAAAGACGATTGAATAGTAATTTCATTGTTTTATTAGTAGGTAATTAATAAGACAATGAGCTGCATCTTTCCTCTCTGAGGAGCCGTAGCACTGCCGCAGTGACCCTCTCTGAATATACCTGCGCCTGTCCTACTACGTAAAACTAGTCTGTGTGTTTTCTCGTCATTTAAGACTGCTTTTTCATGTCAACGACTTACATTTACCATTAACCTATAGGACTCGGTGCACCGGTATTTACTCATTTGTGAATGTTGGTATGAAACGGCGGGTTGTGTGGCGTTGTTTCGGGTTCACTGGGGTCAGGCGGAATGATCTACGTGATCTTTGTAAATATTGGCCCTGGTGGCACGAGGGGACAGAGTGGCGCGCTTCTCTTGATATTACAGCTGCTATTTTATTTTTGTTTACGTGCCCGAACTCTCAATGGATTTTAAACGTGTTTTTCTTCGCCAGTGAGAAGGGCCGAAGACTCTGCTGTTTGTTTGGACTTTTTATGCGAATATTTCCGAGGCGTCTTATGATTTTTGGACAATATGCTGCTCTCTAAATTGGGCTCATTCTCACATATCTCGTCCAGCGTTGACCTGCCGGCGAAGCTGCAGCAAGGTAACAGTGTGTTGCACCATATTCTGTGACCTGACCACGGTGGCCCTCACTTAAACCCGAAACCAAATAAACCCATCAAAAAGCCACATTTCTAGCCTGGTCGCAGAATCTGACGGGCCATGTAATATGGCGTAAAGGTTACAGGATCAGCGGCACTTTAACAAGTTAACTGGCGAGGACAACAGAATTTAAAGCTAGCCGCCATTTTCTTAGATTAACTGCACTGAGCGATTGGTTTGTTTAATATATCAATGAATGTATTAAGTGAGAAATATATCATCGGACAACCCACATTAGTAAAAAGAAAAATAAAATAATAAATATAACCGAAAGCATCGTTGCTTTATATTAAAGAGAGGGCCGGCTAACTGAAGAAATGTTAATACTATTAATTGATTAGTGGATAGATATGACCTGATTTAGATATTTTCTTAAACCAATGCAGGCTTTTTCCTTTTATAAGCGATTATAAAGAGAAACATTAAGATGAAGCGGCAACACCAGAACACATCCGCTGAGAGGGGGTTTTTTTTTTTTTTTTTTTTGTTGTAGGGATACACATTTTGTGGCGACACTGTCGTGTTTTCCAACATGCAAATAACCTGAAATGATGCTGATTTGTGTTTTCTTTGCTTTCTAGGGAAACAGGAAAAGCAGCCATTTGAGAAGCTTTACCGACTGGGCTCTGTGCTCGGAAGCGGAGGATTCGGAACCGTGTATTCGGGTGTCCGCCTGACCGACGGGTTGCCGGTAAGCGTGGGGAGCTGTTTGGTTTTGATCTCAGCACATGGCCACGGCTAGTAGCATTAAGATACACGCAGGAAGCAGCTGTGTTCCGGCGTGACCCTTCAAAATAAAAGTCGCCCTACAAACTTCAACAACATTGGAGAGTAGAGATTGAAAGTTCTTTCTGGACCTTGGAAATCGTATCTGAACCAATTTTTAAGTTCAGAATACCGGTTTTGTGTCAAAGGATTACCCCGTCGAGACGTATAATGTCCCTATAATGTCATTGTGGTTATGGATAATGTTATGGTTTAGGGTAGGTTAGGGAAGTCACGTCTCAATGGGGAAATAGATGTCAGCGCAACACTGGTATTGATATTGCTAAGGTGTCACAAATTATAGGTGTTCAAATTTACAAATTTTTATTATTATTGTTATCTGAAGCTGGGGATTATTAGTACTTGAATTAACTTTGAGTGTGTTGCTAACAGGACCATGTTTGAGAAACACTGACAGTACTTCTGTACTTAGAAGAAATCTGTTTGTGTAGCTTGTGATGTTTGATGTGGAAGTAGGCAATCTGTTTGTGTAGCTTGTGATGTTTGCTGTGGAAGATCTGGGAGATTCCCTGTCAGCTGATATTTTTGTGAGCTATGATTAGTACACGCATTATACCAAGTAGATTGCTGCCTCTTGAAATAATTGGTTTAGTTTGTATTTGATGTATTCCAAATATAATGGACCCTCTGTCTTTGGTCCACTAATGCAGTTCCTGTTGTCTCATTGTTTCCAGTGTCTTGATGCTATCTTTATTTTCTGTCTATCATCAGCCTACTTATCAATTAACTGTGGGTCGTCCTAATATGGAAACTACGAGTTTAGATTTGGGCCCACTAAACCAAAACATTTTCATTACAGCTGCTGTCCCAACAGGACATTCGACTTTGTGCTTTTATTTGGAAGGCCTGATCTTTTCCTTTTCCTTCCTTTTTATTGGGGTTGGCTGCACAGCATGCACTTCAGCCTGGCATGTGGTCTTTGTTTTCACAAAGAAAGCAGTGGCTTATGAATGATGCTCTTCTCTTGTGAAAAACAATCTTGCTTTGTACATTTGGGGTCAGGAAGTGGTTACGCATTTAATAATATTTTCACGGCATCACCCAAAAGTGGTGGGAAATATCCTGCTTATTCATAAATAAAACATTCACAGAAGGTGAAAACAATGAGCCTTATGTTACTGTTAACAGCAACAGCTTTTATTATGACTTCTGTTTGATCTGTGTTTTGTATAGAAATAGAATTTAGCTTGTATATTAATGTGATGTATATAATTCTATAAAGGCTGCATGTTAATGTTGTATATGTTTCCATGCAGGTGGCAGTGAAGCAGGTGTGCAGGGACAGAGTGTCTGAGTGGGGCTCACTGGTGAGATTCACCTGCAGATATTTTTAAAATAACTTTTCAGGTTTTTTTTACCACTTCAGCGGCTATTTTAGTTTTACGTTAAATGTGCATTAGCCAGATTAATAGATATGTCCGTGGCACCACAGACACACACATCTGTATAAAAATGTGCATTACATTATAGTGGCAAATATTAAATGGTGATTAGAAGAGGAACAAAAACAGCCTAGTGGGACACCTTAATATTTTAAGAGCAGCTGATTTGAAACGTGAAACAAATGACTGTGTAGAGGATGTTTACGTATAGCACCAAAAAAAATTTTTTTTTTTTTGGGGTACTCATTTTGTTGCTTTCTTATAGCAGCAACTAATAATTATTTTCATTATTGATAAATCTGATAATGATTCAAGGCTCCAGACTGTGAGTGATCAGTCACATCTTGCGACCAGATGTACTTAAGGTGTGACTGACTTTTTTCAAAGGTGGCATTGGGTGTGACTGCGCTACAAAATAAATGGGCCATGCATGAATGACTGCTCACACTGTAGAAATGGTGGACAGAAGTAACAAACTGTGTGATGCTGTCATTGCTGTGTTTATCTGCAGGTCTGTCACTTACTCCTCTCACAAAGTAGAGACTTCCAATTTATCAAATGTGTCGATCCACACTGACTCCAAGATGGGGGTCATCCTTGGAACCGTGTTTTACACTTTGAGTATGTTTTTTCTTTTGACGTATTTGAAATTGGCCCAGACAGCTGCTTGAATCAGGTAGATCACCTGATTGGATTGAACTGATCAAATACTTAAGTCTCACATGCACACCTCTCTCTTCTAGTGAAATCCCACTTTGAAGTTCATAGCTGAAACGCACCATCAGGCCCTTCTTTAAGTAGTAGGCTATTTGGGCTTTTAGCCCAGAAATGAACTGGTACTAGCAGGCGAGTGAAAGCTGAACTGTGCATGAAGTGCAACACAGACATCGCCAAAGAGCAGAAATTCTGGCGACAAATAGGCTGGATCACAAATGGCAAAGCATGCGTGCAATTAATCTGTTTATACTTCAATTGAAATATAATAGCCTGATCATCATCAATGTCAACATTATCAGAATCAGCTTTATTGGCCAGGTGTGTTGAACATGAGGAATTTGAGTCTGGTACAGCGGCTCTCAATGTGCATGTACATACAGTGACTGTACATAAAAAGAGCTGGAAACTTGTTCCAGAAGTGATTTTACCATTTATTGAGATCCATAAGTCTCCTTCTTTCTGAATGACATTATACATATAGGCTATGCACATTGGGTGGTAACGGTATTTAAAATAATTAGCAAAAAATACAAATCCTTTTGCATTACACTGTGTTCTGAAATCTGCTGTTAAATGTTCTCTTGCTCCTCTCTCAGGGTGGCACAGTGGTTCCTCTAGAGATCGTGCTGTTGAAGAAGGTGGGTGGGACATTTGGCGGCGTAGTGCAGCTGTTGGATTGGTGGGAGTGTGGGGACGGATGGCTGATGGTGATGGAGCGTCCCGAGCTGGCCCAGGACCTGTTTGATTACATCACCGAGCGCGGTGCGCTGGACGAGGTGGCGGCACGCGGCTTCTTCCAGCAGGTACTGGAGGCAGTGCGTCACTGTTACACCTGTGGCATTGTCCACCGAGACATCAAGGATGAGAACCTGCTGGTGGACCTGAGAACAGGACAGATCAGACTCATTGACTTTGGCTCCGGGGCCCTCCTCAAAGACACCACCTACACCAACTTTGATGGTGAGATCCTTTAACAGTAATCTGAGGCCTGCATTGTTTGATTGCTAGTGTTTAATAATGGTGCAGTCATCATGACAACAACAAAACAGACTGCATCTGACAAAGGAAGATAGAAGGAATGTTTCTCTGTTGTTATGACAGGACAAGCTTGTTTGTTGACTGAATGTAGGACAAATGACCCATCATGTGTCTTTGTTTGGTCAGCAAGCATTTTCCAGAAACACCAGCTGCTGCCCTTGTGACCAGCCACCCTCAGTAACGTGGTGATGATGATGTATCACAATTTCCTGTTGTTTCTGGTGTTTACCCATCATCACCACTCTGCTCTCTCACTCTAACTGTACTGCAGTCACATCTCTGAGCCCCAGTCAAGATTCATGTCTCCTCCCTCCAGGTACGCGGGTGTACAGTCCTCCAGAATGGATCCGGTTCCATCGTTACCATGGTCGTCCGGCCACGGTCTGGTCCCTCGGTGTACTGCTGTATGACATGGTGTGTGGAGACATCCCCTTTGAACAGGACGAGGAGATCCTGAGGGGACGGATCTATTTCAAACGCAAAATCTCGACAGGTGAGTCCAAGTGTGACAAGGTCGGCTCTGCTTTGATCACAGGATCAGGTTTTAGATCGGATCCATACCCTTTCTTTTTACAGTCATTAACATTTTTTTTTTAAATAAACTTGCTGCACAGACACTAAACAACTAAAAGTATGTGTTTACTGGGGTTACTCCTTGGTGCTGTAGTGGGTCTGTTCCTGTTTATAGTTCTTCATCTCCTCTTGTTTCTGTCACAGAGTGCCAGCAGCTGATTGGCTGGTGTCTGAGCCAGCAGCCGTGTAATCGGCCAACCCTGGAGCAGATCCTCCTCCACCCCTGGGTGACGGGCAGTAATGGACAGCAGGTGGACAACAGCAGCATCCAAACCTTCACATCTGACTCCTCCTCCTCGTCGTTCTCCTTCAGCAAGCAGAGCCTCTGATTGGCCAGTGTGAGGCTGTCAACAGTCGTGGCATGGACTTGACTGACACCTGTTCTCTGGTGGTGTTTGAGGTTCCTTGTGTTCGTGCTGTTGCTCCGAGGATGCGCATTTCTGGTAATGGAGCGAGTCCTGGTCAGACTTCAGCATGACGTTGACTGTGCAGCTCCACGGCGCCTCCTCCTGTTCAGAGACGGATCCGCTCTTAAGCTCAACCTCTGGGTTGTTGTCTTGTTTTCCTGTTTCGGAGTGCCTTGGGTTTGAAAGCCGCTATGAGCAGAGAAGTGCATCAGTAAACAGCATCCAGAAAAAAACTAACTGTAGAGTAGGAATCAGGCGGGGGGTCTGGAGGGCTCCTCAGAGGCTCCTTTAGTTGAGTAAAAAATTCTAATCCAAAGAATCCACATGAACATGTGGTTAAATTCCAGTCACATTTATTTCCAATGAAATACCTTTTTTAAAACTATAATCTATGAGGAATGTTTACCCATGACTTTAAATAAACGAAGGTCTGGACGACTGCAACAAATTATTATTTTACAGTCGATAAATCTCTAATTTACTTGGTTCAGTTAAAATGTCAGAGTTGTGAAAAATGCCCACCTTGTTTCTCAGAGTTGAAGGTGAAACCTTGAAATGTTTCCTGTTTTGTTCAACAGCCATAAATCCAAACATTCACTTGACAATGATTTGTGAAAGGCAGAAAATCATCATATTGTACAAAGTGGAACAAGACTGAGTGGACTTTAGGTTTTGCTTGAAAAATGGTTAGCAAACATTTTTGTCTAATTGCTAAGCAGTCAGTTGCTTATGTGTTTTGGTCCTAAGCACGTGCTGCATCTTAAACTATGAGACTTGATTCTTAGAAGAACTGTTGGACATATTGTGAGTTGACGGTTAGATAGGAAGATTGGTATCACTCGTGTAAGTGACGCTTTTCTAAGCAGCTGATTATCTTAGTTTAGATTAGCTTTAAGACTGGAACAAGTAGAAATGTTGAGCCTGGCTTTGTCCAGAGGTAACAGAAACCACCACACACCTTCAATGCACTCTAGTGTTTAATCCACACAAAGACCAGAGTGTAGAACTGACACTTTTAGCGTTATTGGCAGTAATGTGCCATACTGTTCATTGGAAATGTTCCACTATGTGGCCCATTTGTAAAACTGTGAATGGATATTTTTACAGTACAGATTTTGTACAGGATAATTAAACACATGTAACATGTTAATCAGTGCCGGTAGGAGGATTTTGTTACTTTGAGACATCCGGCTATGCAGGCAGGCCATTTTCCTTTTAACCTTTGTGCTGGGCTAACAATCTGCTTGACATGAGAGTGTTCTTGTCTTACATTTCTTGAATGTTCAGTGAACGTTTCCAGTCCTGAGAAACCACTTGAAAAACAACATGTTGAGGCCTCTGTCACAGTTCTGATATGAAAACAATAACATTTTGGTACTTTACACTGGTGCATGTACATTTTTCTTTTTCATGTAACTTTCATCTTTCAGTGTTTTACTTTTGTCCGGACACAAACGGGTGAGAATTCCTCTTTAGTGACATTCAGGCCATAATGAACAAAAATGTGATTTGAGTCTGAACCTTTACTGTGTTCAGTGCTGCATCTCTCCTTGAAAAGGAGGAAAGCCTTGTCTTCCTACAGGTGAGGGTTATTGGTTTTGTTGAGTGCTTTGGATGGTGATGTGGAGACGACGTCTGAGTTTCAGATACCCGAGTTTGTCTCCATTTGTTTTCAGTGTCTCTCTCTCTCACAGAAAGCTTGTGCTCTCGCTGTAGCCTCATCTTGAGTTAGTGTCGAGGTGTAAAATGCACAGTCAATGCAAATGTTTGTGTGTGTATATATTTTTTTTTATTCAGTTTTTATTTATTTAGTAATGAGACATTCCTCATCATTTTTAGTATTTATCGTCTACCATTTTATGAAATGTTTTTCATTTGTTTTCTAGCTTCCCCTGTGAGCTGAAAGCAAGATTAAAATGTGGATCAGGGCTGAGATTTCTCAAGTCTGGTTTAAGAGTTTTAACTGGTTTCTCTGATTCTTGTTTCATTTATTACATTTTTTGATGTTTTGAAATGTAATTCTAGCAGAGTACATGGAAACTTTTCAAATTAAACCTTTTGTATACAAACTGACTTACTGTGTTATGTGCATTTTTCAGACTCTTTAACTTTTCTTTGAAGTGTTTGGGAAAGCCTTTTATTTCTCATTTGAAGTGTCTTTAAGAGCTTCTTTTTGATTACCAGGTATTATTAGTTGTTTAGTTGAGAGTAATCTATTATTTTCCACTTGAGATGTTGGAAAGATTTATTGGAGAGGAAGAGTAAAAGTAAATAAATATTCCAAATAATTGTAGTCCAATAAACAGTACAATATTTGCCTCTGTAATGCAGTGGCATACAATTGTAATGTAGTATAGAATAGAGGCACTCAAACAACCAATACTCCATAACTGTAATGAAGCACAGTAGCCTACTTAGTTCATTTTCACCAATAGAAACAAAACAGCTAAAGCCTTTGTATCTTTTCGTTTTACAGTATTAAAAATATATTACCAGTATTAGTGTTCATATTTTCACGGAACACATTCTGTCTGCATTTGATTTTAGAGCGTCTATTTTCATATGTGTGTTGCTTGTTTCATACATAAAATAAAATGCAGAACAATGAGACAAATATGTCAATTTACTCGGACTCGATCTGTTGTGTTCTATAGCGGTTTGATGTGCCTGCAGCGCCACCGCGTGGTCCCTAATGAAAAGACCGACTGACAAGTAAGAATAATGAAATAATTTTAAAACTTGAATTAAAATAATTACTAAATTTATTCAGCTTGGCAAGTGTCTAAATTAAAATTTAACTATCATTTAAAAAGTTAAATACTTAAATCTTAAGCATAGATGAGATTTTGGGTGGTGGTATCATTCTGAACAGGCGTTTCGCAGACAACTATCCACAGGGGTCTTTCCGTCATCATAACCACGACAACGCGTGAGAAGTGTAAATAGCTTATAAACTTTGTTAGAACGTTAACGTGGTTGTTTTGTATGTATTGTTTATTTTGATGTAGTACTTTTGTATTTTCACTTAAGTAACATTTTGAATGTAGGTCTTTAACTTGTATATTTATACTGTGCTATTTCTACTTTACTTCAGTAAACAATCGGAAAAGGTCTTCCACCACTGGGTCAGGATGGGTCGCTCCTCCAAAGACAAGCGGGACATTTACTACCGTATGGCCAAAGAGGAAGGCTGGAGAGCGAGGAGCGCCTTCAAGCTCCTGCAGCTCGACCAGGAGTTCAACCTGTTCACAGGTGATGTTGGCCGTGTTCTTCTCTTGTTTTAATTTGTTTGAAATGTACTCATTCAGTTTTTCTTTCCTCTTTCAGGTGTGAACAGAGTGGTGGATTTGTGTGCAGCTCCAGGCAGCTGGAGTCAGGTCCTCAGTCAGAAACTGAGGTTTTCTTTTTTTTCCCCTTTGTGGCCACAATTTAATTGTATTTTCATAAAACAATAAAATAATATATTTCAAATTCAAAGCTAAAGAAACATTTCCCTGTTATTTTGAGCCCTGCATTTCACACTTACTATTTAATTGTTTTGTTTTTTCCACTCAGAGGAAGGGAGAAGGGTGAGGGGGCCGGGAAGGTAAAGATTGTGGCAGTGGACCTGCAGGCAATGGCTCCTCTGCCAGGAGTCACTCAAATCCAGGGAGACATCACCAAGGTGAGGCCATGATGAATAAATATTAAACTCCTTTTTCAAATCAAGTTCCATTGCAGGAGCCTTTGTTTCCATTGTTCTCTGCCGA
This sequence comes from Monopterus albus, assembly GCF_001952655.1. Taxonomy (NCBI): domain Eukaryota; kingdom Metazoa; phylum Chordata; class Actinopteri; order Synbranchiformes; family Synbranchidae; genus Monopterus; species Monopterus albus. The sequence continues at coordinate 2,453,345 of NW_018127899.1, read as the reverse complement.
TATGAGAGTTCCCATTACAAGGACCACATCTGGGCACGGGTCAGGAGGTGACCCTAAATCCAAGCTCTAGTTATACTTGAAAAGGTTATGCAAGGCTCTGTGGTCTTGAGGATTTTCTGGGATTCCTTGAGGATATTTTTCTGGAGTTCCTGAGACAGTTCTAGGTATCCTTGAAAAGGTTCCAGTCATTTTTGAAGAGGTTCTGTGGGTTTTTGAGGAGATTTGTGTGGGACCCTGAGGAGAGACCGTTTGCCTTTGAAGAGGTTCTAGTTTTCCATGACATGTTTCAGCTCTTGGAGAGGTTCAGTGAGTTCCCGAAGACATTCTAGTTATTCCTGAAAGGTTCTAGTGGTTCTTTAGGAGTTTCTTTGGATCCTTGAAGAAGTTCTATTCCTAGTCTAGCTATTCCTAAGAGGCTTAAGGTCCAACAGAACACAACACAGTAACAGTAACCGCCTTTTTACTGTGTGAAGCGGGTCAGCCAAGGCTCTGGTTAAATAAATTCTTAGTTTTTTGAAAAATAGCTTTATTTCTGCAATTTGTAGAAATGTATGTTGACGTTTGTATTGAAGATTTTTAAATTTTAGTACAAACTTTAGTGGAATTGTTTGCAAAACCTGATACAAGTTCAGCCATTTTAGGTTGCAGTAAAACAAATTATAAAAAGTATCTACAAATATGTCTGGTGAGATTTCATAGGATTCTTAAATTCCCTATGCAACCAGATTATAGAAGGATAATGGATCATAACAGCACTGCAGCGGAGTGAACTGCTTTCATTCTTACACAAAGTCATCATCCTGCTCTTAACCTTTTAGTGACAGCTGTCTGACACGTACAATAAAATGGAAACAAAGGAAAACCTGCCTCCAAAGTACACTGATAGTCACATGACCCCTGTCATCTTCTTCCTCTTAGGTATCGACAGCACAAGAGATAATCCGTCACTTTGAGGGTCAGCCGGCCGACTTGGTGGTGTGTGACGGAGCTCCGGATGGTGAGATGCTCACATCCTGCTCTTAAGTCTCCTGTATCTCCCTGTTGGTTTTATTCAGCTGTCAGAAGCTGTTTCCTCTTCTGTTGTTATAGTTACTGGGCTCCATGATGTGGATGAGTTCATCCAGGCTCAGCTCCTATTGGCTGTGAGTACACAGGTGTGCTTGTAGTTACCTGTCAGATTGTGGTGTCATGCTGACTGCTGCTCGTCTTTCAGGCTCTGAACATCACCACCCACGTCCTTAAACCTGGAGGAACATTTGTGGCCAAAGTGAGTCCAACTTTTCCTTATTTGATTTGTTTATTTTACAGTTTGTTGAAAAAAAATTATTGTATACATATAGGATATAATAACAATCAGGTGTAAACTCTGACACAGGTACACAGCCTGATTCACTTGCAAATTCTCCATTTGAACATAAAGATTTGTTTTCCTTACAGTAGGGGAATATTATTCACTTTCCAGGAGTGTTAGATATTCAGACTGATACATATCATCACTGTCGGGCAGAAACCTCGCATCTCCAAAACCGCTACTTTTCAGGAAATGAAAAAACATGTGTTTCTAAAATAATTCATCATCACATTGTCAAAGTTGGTATTGTGTCTTTATATATGACCACTTATCTGTGTGTCTTATATTAACACGTTAACTAAATCAAATGAGGTTCACAAGCCCTTCTTGATGTTTTTCATTGTTAAATGTCGGTAAAACCCACAGACAAATGTAAAGGTTGATCAATAGCATTGATTTAGTTCAGGTTCAAAGTTCAAAGTGTTTATTTGTCATATGCACAGTTAGGAAACGTGTTTCCCTGTACAATGAAATTCTTACTTTGCCGTCCACATGAATGCCACAAAATACAAATGAAATATAAAGTAGATAAATAAATAACACAAAATCTAAGGCACTTTAAGCAGCGCAGATGCAGCAATATAGTAGAAAAAAAAATATACAAGAATATAACAGAATGTATGCTGCATGAGAGCAGCATGTGCAGCAGTCAACAGTCAATGTGCAATTATGCATGTGCAAACAGAATGTAAACAGTATATCACATATTTCCTGGTAATAATCTCCTTAGCTGTTTAGGAATCTGATGGCAGAGAGAAAGAAAGAGTTTTTCAGTCTAGTGGTCCTACATTTCACACTTCTGAACCTCCGGCCAGAGGGCAAAGAAGTGAACAGTCCGTGCTGGGGGGTGGGTGGGATCTTTGAGGATGGAGGCAGCCTTCCTACGCACCCTGCGGTGGTAAATGCTCTGCAGAGAGGGCAGTGGAGTCCTAGTGATCTTCTCCGCAGTCTTTACTACTCTCTCTTGATTTATGGAAAAAAAAAATTTAAATGACAAAATATGGACATACGATGTTTCTGCCCGACAGCAATGATATGAAGCTGGAGCCAACAGCGAGTTAGCTTAGCTTAGCATGAAGGCTGGAAACAGCTACTCCACGATCCATACAAAACCAAAGTTTGGCTTTTTTTTTTAAGTCATCCAAAAATCACTGTAATTAATGGGAAAACACATCCTGTCACTGTGTATAAACCACAGTGTAAACAGGTGTATGCAGTGGTGCGTTGTGGGCTGTGTTCCTCCTATCATATCAGTGTGTTAACCCCTCATTGTCCCATGTGTCTCAGATCTTTAGAGGGAAAGATGTGACGCTACTGTACTCTCAGCTGAAGATCTTCTTCACTGGTGTGACATGCTCCAAGCCTCGCAGCAGCAGGAACTCCAGCATCGGTGAGTCACCACCACCTCGACCAATTGTACGGTTTGAACTGGAGACAAACTCAGCTCAGGCAGTCACTGGTGATACATCTGACTGGTAAAACACACTGGAAGCATTTGTGGAAGCGTTTTCTGTTCACAGCTCACATTGCAGATAGAGTTCCATTATGTCAAATGAGTCAGACCACGCTGAATCTGTGAGAGCTGCGTCTCCTGTAGAACCCTCACGTTGTTTACGCTTCAGGTCTGAAGCATAATCTCCACGGCCAGGTGTTCAAATCACACAAATCCTGTGTTTTTCTGTTTCTACTGGAATCTCTTACGACTGATCAGGCTGCACCCTCTGTGATGAGCCGGGGAAAAATCAATAAATCGATAGACTACTTAAAAACACGATTTCTTCTTGATGATCTTACATGAAAACTATTTTTGTCCAGTACACTTGTGTTGTTGGTCGGCCTGAAATAAGCTGTCCTGCTGACACACAGACAGTTGCTCCAATGACTTTAAACACTCCGAAGGCACCACTCATGTCTCGCTTTAGTGTGGACTGAATGGAATCACGCTTCACTAGCTCTTAAGTGACACTTAGGTCTCGCTTCCAGTGTGTTTTATCAGTGACACTTTTGTGCTATGTACTGCAGTCCCAGAATAAGCCGCTGTTTTACCCTGGATTTTAAAAATAGGTAAAACTGGAGACAGGGTTTGATGGAGGCTGGAAACTGAGTTGGTTGTGGCTTTCTAAAACTGACTAAAGCATAGGTTGATTTCACCACATTAACTCATACCTGAATCCACGTTGTCTGCATGAACTCTTGACAAATAGCAGCTTCTGTCTGTGTGCAGAGGCGTTCGCGGTGTGTCAGAATTACTCTCCTCCTGAAGGCTACGTCCCGAACATGTCCAACCCTCTGCTGGATAATTCCTACGGTAACTGTCAGCTCTTTTCCACATGTGGTCTGCATCTGGACAACTGATCTGGATCATGAAAAGCTCATGTTAATGCAGGTGTAAATGCACTCAGAACAGATTATGGTCATGGTGCCACTGGATCATCTAGACCTCATCTGGAGTTGGTGGATGACAGGAGCAGCATCACTTCCTTTCATTTGAAATGCATAATGTCTTTTGACAAGTGTGACGCTACACCTGGTTAACTGGTGTATTGAGAACCAATGAAAATGTGGACAGAAAGGCATCATTATACAGTTAATGTTCCTAGATACTGTTAATACCAGATAACTGAGGACAGACCAGTTGAGACTTTGAGTTCAAACTCGGGACATACTTATTTCTGCTTTGCCCGGGCTTTAAGTCTCATGTCCTCAATGGTTGACTTTAAACTACAGAAGTCGCTTAAACTGTTATTTCTTCTTGAAAATCTCATTTTGAATGATCACATCCATTTTGCTATCATGCATTCTGTATGGCTCAGCCTTTAGTTTCCTTGTGTGTCTCCTTGTTTGTTCTCTGTCTGGTCTCAGTCTGGGTTCTGGTCTCTGCTCTTTAGATGTGGACTTTAACCAGTTAGAGGGTCCAAACCGTGTTATTGTTCCTTTTTTGGCATGTGGCGACCTCAGTGCTTTCGACTCCGACAGAACCTACCCTCTACAGGTGAGGAGACACAGCTTCATACTCACAAATGGAAACATGGTTCATAAATTAAAAAAACATTCGGGTCCATTTTCCACAACTAATTAAAACCCCTTAATATTTTCCAAACCACTGATGCATCCATTCATTTGTCCCAAATCTGGGAAAACACTCTTAAAAAACTAAAAAAAATCAACTAAAACTAAATTCTTTGTCAGAACCCTAACACAAACCAAAATCTAAAAACTCTCATAAAATGATCTTTAATTGATATTTCATATTTATGTGTTAATTAAGGGGAAAGTAATGTACCTATTAAAATCTTCTAAATTTATAAATTACTGGCTTTTAAAATTGTGGTGTTTAATGGGCAAATTAAAGGATTTCTATCAATCAAACACCGATTTAGATGAAGATATTTGGTGCATTTTCAGGGGAATATTAAGGATGAATTGGGAACATTTTAAGGGATTCTTGTTTTCAAAATGATCCATGTAGTTATCTACATGGATCATTATATTTTGTTTTTGTTGTTGTTTTTTCCCTTCTTCTTTTTATTCACACAAACATACTCAGAGTTGTTGGCGTCAATTTTCTGTTTCCTTTCAGTTGGATGCTGGTAAAGATTATCAGTACACCCCCCCTACTCAGCCACCCATCTGCCCCCCCTACCAGCAGGCTTGCCACTTGCGCAAAAACAACCTGTTGTCTAGAGAGGACACTCCTTCCGTCTGTCCCGACCCGAGACCAGAAGACCCAGAGCCAGCGGCTGAGTCAACCTGATGTGTCTCACCGCTGCCGAGATAAAGCGTACGTTGTTTTCCCCACGTCGCCATCGCACTGCTAAGCTAGGCCAAACATGTTCTGGACCGATCTCTGTACTAAATGTTTGCCCAGGTGAGAATGCTATCATTATTTTGTCTGATTTTATGTAGAGAATAGATCCTTCATCTTTCAGTCTAAGGATGTGTAACAATTTGATTTTAAAAATAAAAGTAATTTCTTTAAGGCAAACTAGCATCAAGGTTTATGTGATTTTGTCTTAAGAGTGATTAAAATTGTTTGTCCATAAATTCTTCCAAAGATGTACTTGCACACTGTGAAGTCTCAGTAATATGGGTGTAGGATTTTCACTGGAAAACAAAGAATCATTTTACATTACTTTTGCATGTAACACAGTATTTTTACACTGTAGTATTACTTTTCACATGAATGTGTATTATATTATTGAATTATCATTATTGACTTTAATGTTGGTAAAGGCAGAGCTAATGTTAACTACCTCATATAATTTGAAGTACTTCACGTACTGCTGGGTAGCTTGTGAATGTTCCCCTTGGAATCAATAGTTTATTCATCTGAATCTGAAAAGTAGCCTAACTAAAGTTGTCAAATGTAATAGAGTAAAAATTACAATACTCACCTCCAGGTGGAAGTAGTACTCAGATCCTTTACTTAAGTAAAAGTAGCAATACACCAG
>NW_018127899.1:2428854-2447331 GCF_001952655.1 Monopterus albus | reverse complement strand
GACAGCCTGGGGGAAGAAACTGTCCCTGTGCCTGGTTGTCTTAGTGCACAGGAGTTCAAACAGATTGTATCCGTGTATCCGGGGTGTGAGGGGTCTGCAGTGATCCTCTCCGCCCTCCTTTTGACCCGTGAGGTGTACAGGTCCTCCATGGAGGGCAGGCTCACACCAATGACCTTTTCTGCAGTCCTGATTGTCTACTGAAGTCTGTACTTGTCCTGTTTGGTTGCTGAGCCAAACCAGACAGTGATGGAGGTGCAGAGAACAGACTCCATGATTCCTCTGTAGAACTGTATCAGCAGCTCCTGGGGCAGGTCGAACTTCCTGAGCTGGAGCAGGAAGTACATCCTCTGCTGTGCCTTCTTGGTGATGGTCCTGATGTTGGACGTCTACTTCAGGTCCTGGGAGATAGTGGAGCCCAGGAACCTGAAGGACTTTACTGCTGCTATAAATACTCAGTTACAAATAAAAGTACTGCATTCAAAATGTTACTTAAGTAAAAGTACTAAAGTATTAGCATCAAAACATACTTAAGTACTAATATTAAAAGTACTCTATGGAGAATGGCACATTTCACATTCTGATATATTATTGTTTAATAATTACTGATGTGTTATTGTGTGCATTACATTTAATGTTGCAGTTGGTAAAGGGGGAGCTAGTTTTTACTAGATTATTTGCATTTAATTTGAATTACTGCTGATCAATGAGGTCTTAAAATTATACTGTATTTTTCTGTATTAATCTTATGAATATGAATAAATGTAGTGAGTAAAAAGTGCAATATTTGCCTCTAAAATGTAATGAAGAGAAAGTATGAAGCAATAAAATAGGAAAATACCTCATAATTGTACCTAGGTATAGTACGTGAGTAAGTGTTCTTAGTTACTCTCCATCACTGCCCCCTTTCTGAAATGTAGTGAAGTAAGATTATTAAGCAGCAGAAAATGGGAAATGCTCCAGTACAAATATATCAAAATGATACTAATGTACAGTACTTGAGTAAATGTAGGCCACATTGTGTTACTATACACTTTTAACAATTTGCAGAAAATAAACATAATTATTACTACAACACCACCATACGGGTCCTTGAAATTTGTCCCAGACTTTTGCTGTCTTTGGGGTTAGGTTATACGTATCTGCAGTTGTATTGCATCTTTTTTTTTCCTCATTATGCGGCATTTGGAGGAATAATAGTATAAGTCGTTTTGTGGTCATTTGATTGACTTTCCTATGTAGGTTAACAGTCACTTCACTGTCCTCTGGTGTAGGGGCCCTCTGACCCCATGGGCCCCTGGTCTGTGTCCAGTGGGCACGTTCAAGGATTCATCCATATCGTGAAAAAGATACGTTTTAAATAGAAAACAAAATAGAAAACATGAAAACTCTTCATCGTAGTACTCATATTGTAAAAAAGAAAAAATCTAAGCAACTTCCCAGTTTTCGTTTGTACGAGATGACGTCACGGCGTAACGACTCGCACAACCTACCGCATTGTTGTTGGGGGAAGAGAAGCTCGGGCAGCGGCTGAGCTCTAATACTTCTGACGGCTTCTAAACAGTCCTGTTAATCAGCATTTACTTCCATCAACGTATATCACCTGGAACCGGCTCCATCGCCCTGGATACTTGCCGCTCACTCAGGTTTTACTCGGTTAAGCGCGAGCCGCGGCCGCAGTTGGATGAGCGGACTGAATGTGGTTTTAACTGCGGCTCCGCTCAGCAGGCCTCGCCGCCATTGCTGCTGTTTTTACAAGCTGAAATCGTGAAAATACAAAGGTAAGTTCGGGTTCACTCTGATCTCACTCTTTAATATCCATCTCGTTCATTCTGGACAGGTTTAAACTCAAAACCAAGCGGCGCTGCTCTGAGGAAAAGCTAACTTTTTCATTCGAGGCAGTTTCTGTTGTGTTGGACGCCATATTTCCTGCCCCCTCGGTGTGTTTAATGCTAGCAGGGCAGGCTAATCTGAGCCCAGCTGGTGGACAAAGTGTTATGCAGCGTTTGATCGGTGATCGGAGAGGCCACCTCCTGATTCGGGACATTACCGTGATCGACTTCTCTTTTAACGGGCCTGTGATTGGTAGGTAACGTTCAAGCCGGTTGGTTTAACCTCTCCAGTCAACGCTGTGGGTCCGTCAAGCGGAGCTAACGTTAGCGGTGGTTAACAAATACCGTTTTAGTTGTGATACACAGCAGCCAGCTCTGTGTGGCTTCAGTCAGGCTAGCTGAGCGATCGGAGGCTCGCTGCAGTCGGTGTAGAGGTGTCACGTTACCGGCAACTTACCACCGCTACTCTCGGCACGTTTTTCATTCATCCAGTCACACAGTCAGTGCGTTTCCGCCCCCTGAATGTCACTACGTCCAGCTTCCACCTGACATTTTTTTTGCAACCCCACTTCCGACAAAAACATGAAATTTGACTCCTAATATATTTATACAGCTAAATAAATAAATACACAAACCTATATATCTGCAGAGGTAGGAGCTGGACCAAAAACACAACGTTTACTGTAAAAAGATCAGTACATCTAGTACATACAGGAGTAGTATAAGTAGAGACAGTGCATGGCTGTGCAAAGATTTCTTGAACGGTTTAGGGCTGCATCTAACTATTTTAATAATCAGTGTTGATTAATCATTGTTTTTGGATGAACATGAAGTCTGTTCAGCATTTTACACAGTTGCTTTAGATATTCAGACTGTATTATTGAATACATCAATGCAATGCACAGGTTTATCCTCATACTATGTGTGAACCTGCAGTATATTGTCATACATGGACACAGAACCATATAACTTAGTGTAGCATATTGTATTCTATATAATTGTCTATTTACATTTGCTCTGTTTACATAGAGAATTCTTAAATAAGGGCATCCTTTATTCAGTTTATTAATTATGTAGCATTTAGGCTTAGTATTATTTCATGCTGTTCAACACTGTTGCTGGTTGTATGATACAGTCAGCTGAGTCATGTAGAAATGTTGTAGCTGATAGAAATCCGTAACACTGCTTTTAAACAGGACCTGCACAAGTATAAAGCAGTGCAACTAACCTGGCTCACTGACAGAAATGCAAAGTTGCCTTGTTTTATTTCTCTGCTGTTCAATAAATGATGGCTGAAAAATGCAGTAACATCCTTGTGTAAACATAATAATTGCTGTACTTTGTTCTTCCAAGACATTACTGAGGGTTAAGACTGTTAATCATTGGTGCAGTTTCTGTTTGAGCCAACACATGCTGGCCTGTATGCAGGTTGTTGTTCTGGAGGTTGAGTTAATAACATGAAAAAACTGTGGTTTGGTAGATGTTTTCACAAGATCCCGTCAGGAATTTACTTTTTTATTTGTTTGCTTTTCAGTGTCTTTACGGCTTCAACATGAAGAAAAAAGGTCGAACTCACCGACTGTCAGTGCTGAAGAGGGAGTCGTCACCCATCAAGCCGTCACCCAACCGGGAGACACTGACATATGCGCAGGCTCAGCGAATGGTAGAGCTGGAGGTGGACGGCCGCGTGCACCGGCTCAGCATCTATGACAAACTGGACGTCATCAGTGATGACGACCCCACTGCTCAGGAGATCATGGAGTGTAACAGCAACAAGGAGAATAATGAGAAGCCCCAGCAGGTTCTGGTGCGTTCTGTTCGCCTTAAAAACAACCAGCAGAAGAAGAACACGGCACTCATGGCCTCACACGGCAGCAGCGGCACCCACAGCAGTGCCAGTGGCCTTTTGGAGCCAAAGGTTAGAACGGTTGAATACAATCTGCCAGTGGTGCCAAAGAGGCCAGCAGTTTATTATAAATACACAGAGAGGACAGCGGAGGAGCTGGACGAAGAGGTGGAATATGACATGGATGAGGAAGACTTTGCTTGGCTGGAGCTTATCAACGAGAAGAGGAAGAGCGAGGGCATCAGCCAGGTGTCACACAACCTGTTTGAGTTCCTCATGGACCGCTTTGAGAAGGAGTCTTACTTAGCCACACAGGGTCAGAGTGACCTGCAGTTGCTGGTGGATGAGGACGCCGTCTGCTGCATCTGCATGGACGGAGATGGAGCCGACAGTAACGTCATACTCTTCTGTGACTCCTGCAATATTGCTGTGCACCAGGAGTGCTATGGTGTGCCGTACATCCCTGAGGGCCAGTGGCTGTGCCGCCACTGCCTGCAGTGTCCGTCGCGACCTGCCGAGTGCGTCTTCTGCCCAAACCGAGGCGGAGCCCTGAAGAAGACGGATGATGATCGCTGGGGACATGTAGCATGTGCTCTGTGGGTCCCCGAGGTCGGCTTCTCTGACACAATTTTCATTGAGCCTATCGATGGCATCTGCAACATCCCACCAGCGCGCTGGAAGCTCACTTGCTACCTCTGTAAGGAGAAGGGCGTGGGAGCGTGCATACAGTGTGACAAGATCAACTGTTACACTGCTTTCCATGTCAGCTGTGCCCAGAAAGCTGGCCTCTTTATGAAGATGGAGCCTGTCAAAGAGGTGACGCCATCTGGCGCCACCACCTTTTCTGTGAAAAAGACCGCTTACTGCAGCAGCCACACACCTCAAGGCTGCGACCGCCGGCCGCTCAACATCTACAAGGAGCCACACACAAAAAATGGAGCTAGTCACAAGAGGGCTGACAAGAGGGGGAAGGCCCGGGCCAAGGGCTGGCAGAAGAAGAAGAGTAAGAGGGTGGAGCCTGAACAAGAACCTGACACCCCCACCAACTCTGGGCCCAGTATCACTGCTTCAAGGTAGACAGGCAACCAAAACTCACATGAATTATAAATCAGTACTTGCAGTAGACAACTCCAGCCAGTGTTTTCTCAGTTTAACTTCATAAACTTTCCAACTCCCGGTATTGTAAACACAGTCAGGTTTCACGAGTCAGGTCAGACCTGAGATCATTATGTTAATAACTGATATTCAGATAAATTTTTAGTTTTCCCCCATGTTACTGCAGTAGAGTTTGTGCCAATGGTCCTCACAGGCGCACTCAGTTCCTTGACAGCATGAATGAAACTTGGACACCTGAATAACTTTATTAACGTTATTAGGAAACAACTGCATTTACAGCTTGTCTTATTTTGATCCATCATTTCCATCTGTGATGATAACGCTGCATTTAACAGGTTAATATATGAGTGTGTTATCATTAAAAAGAATCTGGCAGGTCAAGAAACATGAGCGGTCTGACGACCAGAGCGATTATGGATTATACGCTCTTTCAGATATAAAGAAACAAAAATGTGACACCTGTTTTAAAGGAGGTTGAATTTCTGCCTGCCTCCCTGACCTCTGATTACTGAATGAAACAAATGATGAGTATTTAATCCTGAACATCTCCTTTTATTTCCCTGTGTGTCAGTTTCGACACCATCCTGAACCAGGTGTCGGTTCAGAGGAAGCGTCTGTTTGTTGAGCGGGTGCTGAGCTACTGGGTGCTGAAGAGGCAGTCAAGGAACAACGTGCCGCTGATCCGCCGGCTGCAAGCCAACCCTCAGCCGCCAAAAGCCAAGCGGATGGTCGGTGCTCCTGACACACCGGAAGCATTATTCTTTAATGTAGTAATTCTCACTGAACTGAAGGTTTTGTGTTTTCTTCAGGATCGTGCAGAGACAAACCAGGAGCTCAAGGAGCAGCTGAAGGAGTGGCACCGCCTTCGCCATGACCTGGAGCGAGCTCGTCTGCTGCTGGAGCTCATTAGGAAGAGAGAGAAGCTGAAGAGGGAGGAGGTAGATTAATTTCAACATTTCTTTCTACAGACACTGACTTCAGTTCAAACAAATACTGACAAACAGAAACAGCTAGCCACCTCACACAAAAGCCTCAGATTGTAGCTCAGCGTTATTTCAGTTTTCACTTACAAAGAAACAGACAGAGATTCACTTGACTCAGTGTGAATACACAGCCATGTCTCTGAATGTCTATTGATCACGTCTGGTCCTGTTCACATCTGTTGAAGTTGTTCATGTGTTATCCTGTCAGATGAAGCTGCAGCAGTCGGTGCTGGAGGTCCAGCTGACCCCCTTTAACATCCTGCTGAGAGCAGTGCTCAGTCAGCTGCAGGAGAAGGACCAGTACAACATCTTCGCTCAGCCCGTCAGCATCAAGGAGGTCTGTAACCAGCTATTAATCTAATGAAATCATCTCAAGTGATTAGATGCAGGGATGAAGCTTTTCTCCCTGTTCAGGAACATCATAAACATCCTAAGTGGAATGACAGTGAGAAATTCCCCAGCAGATGTTTGTTTGTACTGTCTGTGTATCCATAGTCTTTAGCTTAAAGGTCCACTTAGCAGTTTTCAGAGCCATCTGCTATGTCCCACGGTCTGCAAGTGGACCGGTGAAAATGGCATCTAAGAACAGTGAATGCCTGTAAATCTTGTCCTCTGACTTTCTGCAGCCCCTGATCAGACTCCTCTGTCCCTTGCAGGTTCCTGACTACCTGGACCACATCAAGAACCCCATGGACTTCTCGACTATGAGGAAACGTATCGATGCTCACAGCTACAGGAGTCTAGAGGAGTTCGAGGCCGACTTCAACCTCATCATCAGCAACTGCATGACCTACAATGCCAAGGAAACGTTCTTCTACAAGGCAGGTCAGCGGATGCAGGACCATGGAGGAACAATCCTCCGCAGGGCCCGCAGAGAGGCCGAGAGGATCGGCTTCGACTTCCCCAGTGGGTTGCATCTGCCTCAAGCCCCAAAACTTGAACCGCCACCCCCCTTCTCCTGGGAGGATGGTGAGTTGACTGATCAGTAAGAAACAGAAACAGTGACATGATTGATTAACTGTTGAAGTGTTAAATGCTGGAAGAAGCTGAATTGTAAGCTGTAAGCAGTGTGTTGATGTCATGTGACTGTCTTTCAGTGGACCATGTGCTCAGCCCTGCCTACCGTCAGCTGACCCCTCTGGAGGATCAGCTGAAACAGCTGCTGGAGAAGCTGGACCTGAGCACAGCCATGAAGCACAGCCCGTCTCGCAGCAAGAGGCTCAAACTGCTCAAGAAGACCATCACGGATGTCCGCAGCGAACTGAGACTGAAGAGGTCGCTCCCAACACCACCACCTGCTCTAGAGCCCAGCTCGGCCCCCACTGACAACCCCCTACCTGAACCTCTGACAGAGAGCTGCACACCACCTGAGGAGAAATCTTTACATCCGCCAACATTAGAGCTGTTAACCTCACTGCCGCAGCTCCACACCTCGCCCACCCACTCGGAGCCGCCCCCTCTGAAACTCATCAAACCCAGCATGGACCAGACTCCCGTGGAGCCAGATGACAACATGTCTACCTCAGTACCCCTGGACACCCCCACTGGGCACGTTCAAGACCCACTGCTCCTCAACGGCGACCTCTATAAGGAAGCATCCAACACCTGCAGCCGACGAACCAACATCCTCTTCCGCAAGTCCAAGAGTGCCAGCCCACAGAAAGCCCCCAAGACCCAAGAGGCATCCGCTGTGTCACCACAACCCCTCGCCGCCAAAACCTTCCTGTCAGTGGTGATCCCTCGATTAGAAACGCTCCTCCTACCCAAGAAAAGGACCCGCAGCACCAGCGCCGATGGTGAGGACGACGACCAGGAGTTGCCGACAAAACGCCTCGGCACAGGTACGCACTTAGAAAACGGTGGTCTTGTTTGGATTCTGAATGGAATCACGGTAAAACAAAACCTTTCTGATGATACAGCAGTAGCTAGAATGTGAAAGAAGTCATTTTGAAATGTGCTTCTACTTCATTGTAACATGTTTCCTGTGTTGTTTTTTTTTTTTCTGTAAGGGATAGTAAATGGTTTTGCATTGGAGAAGAAAGACACTTTGCCATCACCTCGCTTGCTGGAGCCTCGCCGCCGCTGTGCGTCCGAGTCAAGCATCTCCTCCAGTGGAAGCATCCTCTGCGGCACAAGGTGAGCTCAGGAGGAAACATCCAGAGCAAAGTTCCAGTTTAACCTAAATCAAGTCTTGTCCATCATTTCTGTAACAGACAATAATACACAATTAAATGTGCCAAAGAACGGGAGAGCATTCCTAGGGAAGCTCAGTGTACAAGTTAAATGTTTACCCATCATTTGGCCACAGAGAGGGGGGTGTCAGGCCATGCTTTTGTCAATTTTCAGTGGCCCACAATAAGTACCACCATTTTCCAGACCTAACCTGCCCTGAACACAAAGCATCCTGAACCCCGCCCTCACCCAGGTAATGTAGTAATAAGGTCCTAACATTGTACTGACCAGGTTCATGTTTGAGATCTGAGATCCAGTTGAATGAGATGTTTCTCCTCTCCATACAACTGAACATGTTTTTTTTTTTGGTTTTTTTTACAAGAAGGATTTTGTTGGAACGGAATAATTTGGTGAGAAGTAATAAGGAAAATGCTATGACATGATTCAAGGTTCAAAGTGTTTGTCATATGCACAGTATGGAGACGTGTCTCCTGCACAATGAAATTCTTACTTTGCTGCGATATATCGTGTAAAAGTTGACATTTTCTTTCCTAATTCAGCCTGCAGAAACTTTAGAGAGACAATCCATCACTAGAGTTGCAACAACTAATTCATCAGTTTGTTGAAGAAATAAAACTATTTTGAGAATCCGTCATCAAGTCATTTGATGGGTCCAGGCTGTCAAGTGCTTGCTGCTGCTTTCATCTTAAGTTACTGGAACTTTAATATCTTTAGGTTTTGGATTGTTGATTCAAAAAACAAGACATTCAGTGTCTCCTTGTTTTTCACAGTATTGCAACAAGCATTTTTTTTTTATGTTACAGACCAATTTGTTAATCAGTGAATGAAGAAAATAACTGATGAATTGATACTAAAATAAAGGTCACCTGTAGCTGTAATCTAAACTTTGACTATTTAAAAAAATTCTCCTTAGCTTCTGCTCCACAAGTTTCCAAACATTTCTCTCTCTCCCTCTCAGCACTGTCACCATGTCCAAAAGTGGTAAAGGGCGGCCGGTGGCGGCTCGACGGAGCACCGTGGATGACAGGAACACTCTGAAGACCTGCACTGAGAACGGAGAGTTCACCAAAGCTGCCAAGATCCCTTCAGGTGAGCAGAGTAGCATCAACTGTCCATTCAGCAGTGAGAGGTGAATGTGCATGAAGCAGCATGGCAACGCTTTGATTGGTCAACTCAAGACATCTACTAAACTTATCAGGAACTCCTTGTCAGCCAGTTTACTAATAGTTCTGATGTGCTAGCATGTATAGCCACATATCTCTCCCTAACATCACGTTTTCTCCTGCTCCACTTGTGTGACATTCGTTTTGGAGCCTGTGCCAGCATTAATCCTACCTTCTTGATGGATTCTTTTTAAAATCCCACAAAAATCAACCTACAGAGCCTTTGTGCATCACAGCCAATGATTAGCCAGCTTTACTTATCATTTATGTATAAAGCCAGGAACAATTTATTACCTGGTGGAATTCAAAAACTATTTAATGAAAGGGAAGGGGGATACAATTTAAGGGGTCAGTTAAATTTAAAAATTCATGCTATACGTACAACCAAAAAAAGATACAGTGTTTCCATAAGTGGGGTAAAACTATGGAATAATTTAAGTGTAGACATAAAAAATAGTAATAGAATTGACGAGTTTAAATATAAATATAAAGGTATGTGTCAATCAAGATATATGCAAGAACAGGCTCAATGATTAATTACATGGAACATTGTGGGTGTGGGGTAAGAATGTTAACACATTGTAATAATTCTTTAGTGTATTACTTGTGTGGTGTAGAAGAGAATTATTTATGTAGAGATACTGCTTGCAAACCAATGATGTAAGATGATGTCATGGGGTAGGACTGGCTAAGTCTGACTTCTTCCTACTCCATTCAAGCATGTACTAGGTATAAGCAAATTGATATTGGATTATGTGTAAAATTATGTGAGTTGTCATATCAACTGTCTTTACATGCTTGAAAGAATAAATCAAATCAAATCAAATCAATTGCCAAAAGGATCTCAGGTGAGCGGTGCATTCGTGTGGTAGCAGCCTACTGGTACAGTATCTGCATAGTATTTCAAAATGCTAAGTAATACCCAGCCTGTGTGTGGTGGTGGGGGTGTTGTCAGCTGTGTTCGGATCACTACTTGCTGTCACCAGTGCAGCCACTGCTTTCTTTGTTTGACTATGTAATACATTACATATGTACAGTACATACATACCAGACAGCTGCAGTAAAGGTTAAAATAGTAATATGATTAATGTTAAACTTGGAGGATGTGACACCTGAACGTGATGTGATGCGAGCCACCAGAAGACGACCTGTCACTGCTGGAGTTGTGGTGAACACCGACACACTGTCACAGGCACAGCGCTGCTGCATGTGGCCACGTCTTCTGAGACTGGCTGCAGAGAGAACACAAACCAACCACAGACACATTTCAGTCATGTTAATTAGTGACATCTGATGCAACCTGGTGCCGCCACCTGAATGTTTCCTACACTGTGCTGTGCTAATAAAGGAGAGGTAGAACTAGGTGTTGGCTGTCATAAGGAAGAGCAGCTTGGCAACACTAACAGGCTCAGGACTACAAAATACAGATGAGGGCCATGAGGAATGAGTTGGATCAAATGTATTTTAACCAATAGGATTCATTAAAGCTTTCCACACTCAGCCCTGATACAGAAGATCAACTCAGGACAAATCTACTTACCTACCATTACAAAAAGTAAATAAACCCTTTATCAGTATGAACAACTTGAACTCTAGCAGTGACTCAACTGTTTTTTTAAAGGTCATCTTTACAAAGCGTGTGTGTGTTGAGCTCCTGTCCTGTGTGTGTTCAGACTGGTTGTGCTCTCTTGTCTGTTGCAGTGAATCCTTCATAACTTGCTTGTCGTTGTTCCTGTAGAGGTGTGGAAGCCCACCGCTGCTTCTCCATTTGTTCTGGAGCCTCTTAAACTAGTTTGGGCTAAATGTAGTGGATATCCCTCCTTCCCCGCCCTGGTGAGTGAGTGTTAGTCCGCTCTGTGTTTCATTACCCATCTGCCCCTGTGCCACTGTGTGTGCCGTAGCTCGTGATTTGTCCTCACAGCCATGCGGGAGCTCCCAGCTGGACTGCCTGTGTATGTGGAGCCGGTCGATTCGCTCAGAGCGTCTTCGGCTCGACTCAGCCTTGCATGCTTGTGTCTCTGAGTTCGGGCTTCTCCTGTGTGGCCGCCGCTACCAGGATTTACTCCACACTGTTGTAGCGGTAAGGCCACCTCACTCAGTCTCCACCCCTCTGTGTTTTATGTTCAATACAGATCGTGGATCCCACAGTGCGGAGGACGATGTGCCAGCACAGAGGGGTGGAGGTTCCCCAGCCGCCGCGGGGCGTTCTCAGAGCCGGAGAGCGGATGCAGTTCAGGTCCGCAGAGAAACTCTTCCTCGTCCACTTCTTCGACAGCAAGCGCAGCTGGTGAGAACCTCAGAGCTCAGAGGAGTACGAGTAGCAGCAGCATTAACAGTAGTGGTGTATTCATGTACAATAAGCAGTGTTAACATTAAAACAAAGGATTAAAAATCTTGGAAGCGAGTTCTTAGTTTACTTTTCAAAGCTGTAAGCGAGGTGCGCCGTGTCACACATTGACCTGTCTCCTCTCCTCAGGCAATGGCTTCCTAGATCCAAGATGGCTCCCTTCGGAATCAACCAGACACTCGACAGAATCAAGCTGACGGAGGCTCGCTCCTACCACATCCGAAAAGCTGTGCGGCTTGGCTTCGACCAAGCCATGAACCACCTGACCTGTGTCAGCGGCGAGCTGGAGCTGAGCCCTGGCCTGTCTGAGCCTCCTCCTCCGCCCTACACCACCTCTGAAATCCTGCCGCCATCCATCTCTCCGCTTTGACCTTTCAGCTTTTTGGTTTACAAACCACCACTGCAGAGGCACACTGGTTCTGCCTTGTACGCACAACACACACACACTTACATGTGTTTACTATTTCCAGCAAACTGGAACCGGATTGTATTCACACCTCCCTGCCCCCCCCCCCTCCAAATATACTGTAGCTGGTGAGGGCCATGTTTTGCTAAAGAGCTATGCAATGAAAACGACTCGGTTAGCGGGTGAAAAATGATGAAATAAAAAACTTTGGCTGAGAGGACTGAAAAACTACAGGTGTCAACCTGATGAATGTGTCCGAGTGTGACCTCCGACTTCCTTCAATGTGCTGCAACAACCCCCCAGCCATGAAAATGTCCAGTCTGTGTCGGCAGCAGCTCCTGTAAATATCCTGTACAAGGCCTGATACTAATTTATTCACTCCCTCGGTTCGTTTTGGTACACGGTGTTCAGATATTTATACCGTCAGAGGTGATGACGGTGTCAGTGTTTCTGCTGGTGCTATCTCCACAATGAGCAAAACAAACGCATACTGTACTGAACATTTTTATTTCAGCATTTTTTTTTATAAGTTATTGAGTTCTCAAGCTTCAAGTTCTCCTTTGGCATTAATTTTCTTTCAGTGAATGTTTTTAGTGGACTACATCTGTTTTTTGTTTGTACATATTTATATAAAATCTATATAGAAGCTCTCAAAGTATCAAAATGCCTAAAGTGCATCATTCACACCGAAACCAAAAAACCCTGCTGCCCACAGGTTTCCCACTAAAGTGTGTTTGTTTTTTTTTACAGTTGTGCAGGTGTTCAGCCTTTTTGTCTGTGTGCTGTGATCAATTCACGTTTTCTGTAAAATGTCACAGAATCACCTTTTCCACCTGAGCTGAACTACAGTCAGCTGTAGGAACGGAGAGAATGTGCCTGCACTAATTTATTGTAAAGCAGAATATGTATATGCATTTACTTTATAGAGAGAGTATTCTAAGAAAATACTACGGGCACACTAGGAGCCACGTGTAGAGGCCCCTCCTCTTCTTCTCTTGTTTGTGAGTTTTTTATTTTTTGGACTAATAGCATTAAATCTGCAAATTGAGTTGATAGTGTTTGATGTTTTACTCTGGCAGGTTAGCAGCGGGTAGACTACCTGGTTTTTGGCCCCTCTGGATGTGGATGTTGTGTGTAAATAGATTTGGTACTTTAGCTAATTCTCTGGGAAAAAACCACACCTGTATCCAACGGGAGCGGAAACCAGCCGACAGCAGGCCGGTGGGATTTTTATACTAAAACACTGAAAAATTAAAAATATGTTATTGAATCACTGAATGGATGTCTCTGGTTATTTGTTACATATTGATTTTATTTTAGAAATATTTTAATTGTTTTGTATTTTTATGTTGTTTTTGGTACATTTAAGTAAAATATTTAACTTATTCCCTAGTTTTAAAAACTGCAGTGATCTTTTTCAAATGTATTACTTTTTTTTTTAGTATTTATTATTTGATTATTTGGACTTTCTGCACGACCTCGGACAAGAGGTCAGGGGGGGTTTCCCTTCACACCGTTGGTCTGATGTTTGGGCTCTGGTAAGATCATTTACTGAGTCATAATCTAGAATTAAAACATTAGGTATAATAATTAGATCTGGACCAAGAAGTCCTCACATGTAGACACATGTATACACTTAATCACTGTTACACAGGCAGCAAAAGTAACTTAATTTAGTGATTTTATTTTTCAGTTTAGAATAATTTTGTGATTATATGCACAAGCATCATTAGAACACGCTGTACTTAATCACACATGTACTAACAAACTAAAAAGAAGGAAGTACAAGTAAAAATAAAACGCAGTAAGATTGTTTAGGATGATTGTGGCTGCACTTCACACCAGAGAAGTGGGGACCACATTGAATTCATAGTCAAATTTCATTTGAAATAATTTCAATTTTAGTGTCAATGTGAATCCAGGTGAAGTGCTGCTGCAGGTGTCTGTCCTCGGAAACAAACTTACAACATTTTCCAGGTGAAAATATGAAGTTAATATATTTTATTATAGATATGATCATGATACATTTCTTTTATCCAAGGATGCACCTTTATATTCTTTAGACCCAACTTGCACTAGTGTACAGTGCAGTGTATTCCATTTATACTTTAAACTTATTTTTACTTTATAGATTATTTAGCTTGTGCATATAGTTTAGCCTTTGAAAATCTGACACACCTTGTTTGTTAACTGTGAATCAGCTGTTGCAGCAGTGGACTTTCCCTTTGGGGATTAATAATCCATTAATCCATTTATCTAAACTGAATTACCGCAAATTCCCCGGCATTTCGTCGACTGACCCGAGGGTGGCGCTGTTGCTACGCCTTTAAAATTGCAGCCTCTCAGCAGTTAAAGCTGAAAACTGATTTTTATTCAATCATAGCCACGGTGACATGGTTTAGGCACTGGTGCTTTAAGAGACATTTTGTAGACATTTTGTCTTTAATACAAAAACGTCTTACCCCAGATTCACCACTGTGGAAGAACTACCACACTGTTCATCCTTCTCATTACGTGGACTCCGCTCTGTGTTACACAGGCAGCAGCAGACAAACCGACAGGCTGAGTAAAAGCCTGTGTGCTTCACACCACGGTACCTAATGTATTCTCTGCTGTGGAACCTTTCATGTTTAATTGTTTCAAATCAGTTTCAATGTTATTTGTACAGCGCCAAATGACAACAAAAGTCGTCTCAGGACACTATACAAACTAAGGTCTAGACCTTTTTATCATTATTATTATTGTTATAGAGGAAAAAAACCCAACAAATCCCCCTGAGCAGCACTTGGTCACAGCGGGGAAGAAAAACTCCCTTTAACAGAGGAAACCTCCGACAGACCCTGGCTCTTGGTTGGCAGCGTTGTGCCTCGACCGGTTGGGGTGAGTGGATAGAGGAGAGAGAAAAGAAGAAAAGAAAAGCAACACAACAAACACAACAACACAAAACAACAGTAGGTTATTGTGTGTTTAAAAAATCTAAGAGCCTTTAATGTCCAAGTGAAAACAGATCTCTAGAAAACGACCCGGCGCTGTGCTCCCCCTGCCATCAGAAACTGTTGCCACTGTTAAAAGATCACCAAGTGACCTGTTAGTACTTTGTGTCTGCACCATATCCATAAATGTAGAGACAACTGGAAACTGACACTGAAGAAAACTGTGATGGCTAATTCTGGACTTAGGAGGAACGTTTTTCTTCTGTGCTTTCTAAGCCAACTTCTGGATCTTTATTCTTGATGGACATCGAGACAACGTTTTCTGTGGAAAGTGTCATGTCAGTGTGTTCAGATTTATGAGTTCTGACTCTGAGGAGGAGTCACATTTCGCTGCAAACAGCAGCCATCTGACCCAAAGGGGTTTAGAGTACCTCAGTGTCCTCCACAAGATGTCACAGCAACATGTTGGAGGGTTATGGTGCAACAGCCACACAGTGGGCCTCAGATGGCAGCAGCCACAAGTCGACACCTGGACAAGCAGCAGAAAAGCAGATGAATGATTGTGTTAACAGTTGTTACACTCACTGAGGTGGAAGTCGATCATTAATGCCTCTGAGGAACATTTGCACGACTACAAATTCTGTAGCTGCTGCTCATGTGCCAGTGGCACACAAGTCCTGTTTTCACATCTACTGAGCATTTGTTAATATTTTGTTGATGACTCATCACTATCTTGTAATTAGCAGCAGTCATCTGGCCATCCTGCTCAGCCACAGACTCTCTCTGGGTCTTTGGGGGTTAATGTGTCTTTGAGGGAGATAACTATCTATGCAGGCGGGTAATTAACAGTGTCCGGCTCATAAATAAACACAGTAGTGCCCACACACCATTAACGTAGCCAACACCACCGGAGCAGAACCAGTCAGAAACGTGCCGTGTGTTTTTTTAAATGAATATTTGTGTTTTTCTGCTCTGGGTGGATTTCAGCAGCCAAACGTGGCATGCTCACCTTCTGGACCAAACACACAGGGGGCGATATAACAACAACTTTCACAGTTTTTAATGAGCATGATCATGAAACACAAGGTTTTTTTCTGGTATCCTTCAGAGTTTGTATTTTTCAAGCCTTGAAATCTGATCCCAGTGAGTTCTGAAGAGATGCAGATGTTAGATTTGGTTACACACTGTGGCCAGATGCTGTGGCCTTCCCAGTCACCAGGTCTCAGCCCAGTTTAACAGCAATGGGAGATGTTGGAGCGACGTGTTAGACAGCGTCTCCACCATCATCATCAAAACACCACATGAGGGAACATCTGGTGGAAGAACAGTGTTTATACCTCCAGGAGAGTTCAGAGACTTGGAGAGTCGATGCCAAGGTGGAGCTGTTCTGGTGCACGTGGTGGCCCAGCACCTCACTGAGACTCTGTGTTGGGGCGTCCTCTCATCTGTCACCTGTCTGTACATTCACTCATCTGAATTGCCTCTAGTTATTAAGTGCACTCAAAGCAATGAGCTTCACAAGCAGCACTGAGCGCTCTGTAGATCTTTTACTTTTTTTATTTTGCCCTGGGCTTTGTCTAAGGCTACACACAGGCTTCCCTCTTGACACTTTTGGTTTTTCTGGCTGTATTCAGTGTCAAAGGAAAACTTGCAAACACTACTCAGGGCTAAAAAGGTGCTGTTGAATATATTTTTTATGGATTAAGTCATTTAGTCTGTATTTTTACTTACAGTTACTCACAATATTGTCTTAAAAAGACTGAAAAAAATATTTTATTACATAGATGTGTTTTTTTACACTGCACAATATCCCTTTTCATCATAACATGTTATTTGCATGATAAATTAAAATATATATAAATGCAGAGCCTAAACATATATTCTTATTTATTTTTACTTTACTGTGCCCGCTCACTTCTGAACCCAGACCTTTGGATACACAAATCAAAGAATGATGATGAAGTTATATTTGTGCAGTGAAACATTAACTCTTCACTACGGTTACACAAACCTGTAGTCTCTCACACCGCTGTGGCAGGAAGTGACGCAATGTGTTTCCCTCCCATGGACCCAGCTGGACCCTCATGACAAGACCACGATGAATGTCACTCAGAAAACATGACAGAAGTCTCGGTTAAGATAAGATCTTAATTTGGATTTTTTCATGTGCGATAAGGAGGGACATTGATTAAGGTGACTGTGTGTGTGTGTGTGTCTGTGGAGGACTTTCAGAGCAGATTAAGTCTGTAACGCCATGTGTGCAGAACAACTAATTCCACTGGGACATTGAGCTAAAAAGGAGTTGCTTCAGCCTTCTCACCTGAGCCCTCTGGTCAGGTTTATTGTCCAGGTAAATCTAAACGCAGGAGTCACATGTGATGCCTGCAGCTTTTAAAGATTTATATCTTCAGTAGGAACCAAATGGCTCTGAGAACCACAAACAGAAGACAAGTGGTCCACGTGTCTGAGCGAACACCTCAGCTCGCTGCTGCCTCCAGCCTTGTTGAAGTCAATGCACGACGTCTGTAGCTCGTCACCTTTTAAATTTTAATGCCAGCAGCAGCAGTAGCTCTGCTGAAACACACAATGGAGGCATAATTACACAGCAATTATGGCTTTGTAATGAAAAGAACACACGTGTTCTCAGGACGCATTCAGCTGCCGTCTGTCAGAGGAAACAAAAAGGTTGAACACAGGAACGTTTGCATTGTTCAGCTCACGCAGAGCCGGGGAAAGAACACGGATCAGTTCCGATTATAATCCAGGTCTTTAAACTAAAGGCTTTTACACATGACTGACATATTTAAACCACATCATGTTAACGGCAATCAGAGCTCTATTGTCATTTAGGGGAAACGTTAACCAAACATTAGTCTGAGGCCACTTTTAAACTTTTGAAGAATACAATCCCTCTCTCATGTACTGTTGAGTCACGAACAGAAATAGCCCTTCTGCTTTGTTCGTTTTAATGACTAACTGTAAAGTTTAGGTGAATTTCACTAAATGTGCGACTTCACAGTCAGACTTGCAGTGACCACACATTTAGTGCAAAGACTGTTTATACATTTACTGGCTTCCATATGAGACTCTGTGAGGACTACAGACGTGGCTACTCAGTTGTCAGGTTTGTCACAGTCCAGTGTGTTTCTCTGCAGAAGACCCTGATAATCTACTTCACAGATTAGGCCCCCTGAGCCAGATGCAGCACAACAGCCCTATACATCACCAAGCCACCTTCATATTTCACAGCGGGGACCATGCACTTTCTTGGAAAGGTTTGTTTTTATGCCTCCGTGCCGCCAATCATTCTCAGGTTGTACATTTGTCCGATTCTCATGAACCCTATATCTCAGGAACGTCTTAAAGGCCATTTCTTCAAATTTGGCACAAATGTCCACTTCAAGTCAAGGATGAACTGATTAGATTTTGGTGTTCAAAGGTCAAGGTCACTGTATCCTCATGTCTGTCCTATTCCTGTGAATTTGGCTGGTTGGTGGAGATACACAACCGCGAGGCAGAAATTCTAGCTTCTTCTGTGAGCACAGAGATGACATGACCAGGCACTATCTGTCTGAAAGACATCCACCCACCAGAAGAACTCTGGCTTGTCAACAAGCAGCCTCACATTTATATGTTCTCTTTCTGAGTCTTTTTAAATGGA
>NW_018127899.1:2417276-2428782 GCF_001952655.1 Monopterus albus | reverse complement strand
TTTCACGTCTTCCTTGGTTTATTTTTCACCATTCGATCTCATGGCCACATCCACAGAAGCCGGCAACAGTCTTGTGGACCTTTAAACCTCTTATTAATACTAGTAACTGTGGTTACATGAACATCGAGCAGCCTGGAGACACTCATGTTGCTGTTACATTGACCATGCTTGGTACTGCTTTGCTTCTTTATCTAAGGGTCTTTGGTAAGTGACACTTTGAATGGCCTGCATGTATAAAAATATGCCATACAAATAAGCTTGCCTTGGGTGGTACCAACCATAGTGAGTAATAAATATTTACAAAAAAACAGAGCTGCAACAATTAATCAATTAGTCAATAGAAAGTATTTTGCAACTGCCTGATACTATTAGAAGTTTTAAAGCTGCAAGGCCTGCTGGGAGTCACCTGGATTTCATTCTCCCCCTTGGGTCCTAATATAATGCTGAGAATGCAGAATGATGGCAACCAAAACTTCATCTCCTGATTCTCTGGCAGCAGGAAATCCTGTAACCTCAGCACTCTGGAAGCCTGCAGCCTGTGTGTGCTGCTCTTCACTCTGTTTAGTCAAGACATTTTTTTAATTGCAGGCTTAAAAGCTGTAAGAGAACAAGTTTCAGCCTTCAGTAGAAACACGTTCTCACCTTTTAACTACTGTGAGCGTGAGCTGCTGGAGGGGTCTGATTGACAACACACTAATTAACCAATCAAGGAGCGCGGGCTGAGCAGGCACCTGTGCGGTCACTCAGTGCAATTACCTTCTGTCTGCTCCCACGCTTCCTGTTCAGCCGATCTGGATGCCACAGAATGCCTAATGACCCGCTAATAAGACAAGCACTCTGGAGTCGATTGTAATGAACATCAATCAAGCTCTCCCTCCCTCTCTCCTCCTGCCCTGATGTGACCGCTGATCATGAAGCCGATACTCGACCTCCTGTAGCCTCGGCTCGCTGAGAAGCCGTGCGGTGTTGAGAAGATGATTTCCTGAAGAAACTGTTGCACTTAATTCTCTCCTTTGAAAGAGATTAAGGGAGGTTCAGATGACCCATTTTCCATACAGAGCGCAAAGCTGCAGAGCTGTATGGGTAATTTTTCACATAATTCCAGATGAATTTGCATATTGGTTTCTTGGTGAACTTGCTGGTCCTGTCCAGAGCGACAGCCTTGTATTTTAAAGTGGATCTCTGAGTCTTTGCACTGGGGAGAGCTGCTGGTCCTTTAACTTTTTAAATCAGCTCTGTGTGAAATTTAACTTCTGTGTAAAAATGGAGGAGGTCAAAAATGTTTTTGCTGATCTGCCATATGGAAACATGTTAACACCAACATATGGGTCTATTTGGGGACCAAAATTAAAGTCTGCAGGAGAACCAGAACCTGTAAACACTCATCAGATGAGCTTGTGTTTTTATGCTTCCATGCTGGTGATCTTCACGATCAGAGGCATTATGTTTTCAGGGTGTTTGTGTGTACGTCCATCAGGAGTGCAAAGAGGGAATTTCTTCAAATTTGCCACAAGCTTTCCTTAGTTTATTGCTCCTTGATACTCCCGATCAGAGGCATTATGTTTTCAGGGTGTGTACGTCCATCAACCCAGAAGTCATTCCCATTCACCATGATGATGTACCAGTGTGGGGGTTCCCCAGGGGACTGTTTTGGCCCCCTTCCTATTTACCCTTTACACTGCAGATTTCAGATACAATATAGATGGCTGTGTCCAGCAGAAGTTCTCTGATGACTCTGCGATTGTCGGGCTCATCACTGACGATGACGATGCCGAGTATAGAGGGCTGACGCAGGACTTTGTGGACTGGTGTCAGCGGAACCACCTCCTTATCAATGCTGGGAAGACCAAGGAGATGGTGGTGGATTTCCGCAGACGTCAGTCTACTTCTTCCTCACCAGTGAACATCCAGGGAATGAACACTGAAAGAGTGGACGGTTATAAGTACCTGGGTGTTCATTTAAATAACAAACTGGACTGGTCTAATAACACAGATGCACTATACAGGAAGGGCCAGAGTCGGCTCTACCTCTTAAGGAGACTGAGATCTTTTGGAGTGAGGGGGACACTCCTGAGGACTTTTTATGACTCTGTGGTGGCATCAGCCATCCTGCATGGTGTGGTCTGTTGGAGCAGCAGCATTACAGAGAGGGAGAGGAGGAAGCTGGATAAGGTTATTAAGAAGTCCAGCTCTGTTCTGAGCTGTCCTCTGGACTCGGTGAGGGTGGTGGGGGACAGAAGGGTCCTGGCTAAATTTACATCAATGCTGGACCATGAGTCCCACCCTATGCAGGTCACACTATCTGCTCTGGAGAGCAGTTTTAGTGACAGACTGATCCATCCTCACTGTGTAAAGGAGAGATTTCGTGGCCATGGCCATTCTCCTTGCTGCTGTCAGACTTTATAACAAGGTATAATATGGTTGGTAATAAGGTTGTACATTGTTATTATATTGCTGGAACAATTGCTTTATGTATGTTCAGCAGTTATACATTATCTGCATGACCGGTAATCACTTGGAGTACTCCGATAATATTACTTATTTTTTAACTGATTATCATTATTTGATTATCATTTATCTGTATATACTATACTCACATGTCATGCATAGTTCCTGGAGTGTTATAATTTTATGGTTTGTATTTAATATCTTTTAATTTTTTACCTTGTTTCTTATAATATTTTTATATTTTCTGTACTTTGCTGAATCATAGTGTGCTGTTGCAACATGGAAATTTCCCCCCTGTGGGACTAATAAAGGTTTTCTAATCTAATCTAATCTAATCTAATCTACCAAAGCCCTTATTTCTGCTCTGAGGAGCGAGGACCAAGGGGCGAGGAGGCTGCTGGAGAAGTTTTTACTGAGGATACACGAGCGCATCCTTTGTGGAATTCTGTCACAGATTGACACAGCCCCTCAGAAATCAGTTTGTAAATGAACACTTCACATGAGGGACTGGAGAAAAGGACATGTCATATCAGTTAAACGCGTTTCCTCGGTTCCTTTCTCCTCACAGTTTCTCCTCGCATTGTATGTGGGCGGGACTAAGACGCAAGATAAAAAAGCAAGTGAGCGAAACATGGATGAAATTAGGGGAATGGGATTCACCTTTGAAGGATGAGCTGATTAGATTTTTGTGGTCAAAGGTTAAAGGTCACTGTGTCCTCACATCCATCCTTCTTCTGGGAATTTGACTGGTGAGTGGAGACATACAACCTCAGGGCGGTAATTCTAGTTTTTACCCAATACTTGTTTAGAACTGGTTAATCTGGCACAATTTAAAAGTATGCTGAATCAGCTATTAGCCGTTCCTGCTTGCAATCTACCCATGGACGCACAGACCGCTATCACTGGATCACTTTGATACTGAGAAACACCTAAAAACATGACACTTCTTAGGCAAATTCTGGAGTGATAAAGAACGATAAGCAGATTTATGGATGTTCATTAGAGATGTGTGAGCTAAACAATGCAAACATTCCTGTCTGTGTGTTAACCTTTGACTGAGTTATTTCTCAGAGAATGAGTTTTTAAAATCACACCTGGAGCAGTCCTCTTATTACAGCAGGTCACACACACACACACACACACACACACACACACACACACATGCTGTGGGAGAGCCCACAGCGTTTTTGGGTGACAGTGATCCACAGGCGGTTAGGGCCGTATAACCTGCTATTATATCTAATGGGAGCCTGGACTGTGTGTGTGTTGCAGAGAAAGTGACAGGTATATTTTGCAGAGGTATGAATATTTTAAACAGTGAACTCATTAGATGCTCGGCCTCTCAAGAGCTCAGAGGAGTTTGTTTTGTTCCACATTATTTACGTGATGAATTATACAACTCTGGGACTCAACAATATGAAAACAACCCAGCTACAATTAGAGGGAGAAGGGTGGAGGCTATATTTACACTCCACACATCAAAAAGCTGCCTGGCCCACTTTGCTGCCCACCACACACTGCTCACTTCCTGTCTGTGAAGGACACTTCAAATCAGACTGATCCAGCAAAAATGCAACTCCCTGCTGTGTTTTTATGCAAGGGGCTGTGTTGGTTTGAGGGGTGAGGGGTTGCAGGGGGAGTGTTATAGGTGTGGTGTTTTTATGCAAGGGGCTGTGTTGGTTTGAGGGGTGAGGGGTTGCAGGGGGAGTGTTATAGGTGTGTGTGATATGATCACATTGTGATGAGTCAGTGCAGGCGGTTTCATTCACGTTTCCAGCCCGGGAGCTTCCATTGTGTAACCAGTGTGTCGGCAGTGATACCTAAAAAAACCATGTTTAACATCCAGTACTAAAGAAAATGCATGGTGTGTCATTATGGGGCATTAACTGTGGCCCAGTTTGATGGTGAATAGCAGTGAATGCTCCTCTAGCAACGAAAGGGTTTTCTACCGTTGAATAGCAGTGAATGCTCCTCTAGCAAGGTAAATGAAAGGGTTTTCTACCGTGGGGGGGTCCATGTCCTGATCGTGCCCAGTACGATTGGTCAGTGCAACACTTTTCCTGATGATGTCACCATCCAGTGTGGTGAAAGTTGAACTGGATCGAAGCAGATCGAACCTGTTCACCACACAGGGTTGTATCATTTTGCCGGAGCCTCCCTGAGGTGCTGGTGCCGGCTGCGGTGAACACGCTCCCTCATAGAAATGAATGGAGAGGGCTGCGTTTTTCACATCTTTGAAATCAGTCTGAACACAACCTAATAATATCTGGGATGACACCCTTCACTCACATTTGATTAAACAAAGTAAGGTCTGAACACTGTAGGCAACACAGTGAAGAAACTGTTTTCACTAGCTTTTTCTTTTTATTGGTGGACTGTGCCTTTAATAGTGTGACAGGGAGGGGGGTCTGTAACTGTGGGGCCGTCTCCAATCTCCACCAGCTCTATTAGAGAGCTGACAGGGCTGTGAATGGGCTGGAGGCCCCGTGGCCTCGGAGCAATCACCATGGCCATTTCACACCCTGCTGATCCTCTCATCTGCTGCAAAGATGAGAGAGGGGCTCCGAGGGCCCCAGAGGCCCCTGATGAAGTCCTGACCCCGCTCTCCAGAACCCATGAGATTAAAAAAATACTCCTCCTGCTCAAAGTGAAGATGGCTGCTCAAGTTAATCAACGGACAAATTGGAAAGTTTTATTCCAAGACAAGAAACGTGACTTCATAAACCAGTTGAAGTTAGACTTAACAGAATGAGGAGAAATGGGTCATGGTAGTGCATTTAAATACAACACGTCTGATGTCATGGAAACACTTAAAGAAAAGGTAATGCATTCATTTTTCTACCCAAAATACTGTTGCAAAATTTAGAGCTGGACTAGAGATTAAACTACTGCATTTGGTTTG
Organism: Monopterus albus; assembly: GCF_001952655.1. Taxonomy (NCBI): domain Eukaryota; kingdom Metazoa; phylum Chordata; class Actinopteri; order Synbranchiformes; family Synbranchidae; genus Monopterus; species Monopterus albus. The sequence continues at coordinate 2,423,432 of NW_018127899.1, read as the reverse complement.
TAATACAACGACAGTATCCCGTGGCTGAGGAAACGCATTCACATGACCTGAAATAACAGGTTACAGTCGGCTTTCTCCATCAAGCTGATTGCATGTAAACAAAAAAACTGGGCTGTAGGATTAGATTTCTCCTGGTGAACGTCTCCATGATGGCTACTACTACTCCATATCTGTATGTAACACACGCTCAAGCATTTGAAACTGCAGCTCTTATTATATGACACTAATAAATTTAATTATGAAAGTGTCCTCATAATTCAGCACAACAGATGTGGTATCTTTGCATACTTAAGGAACACGAACTGAAGGTTCTGTGAGATGGAGGCAGCTGAAGAGGCTTTTTTACATTCTGGAAGTTCAATAGGGAGGGCAGCATCAACAGCTCCCTGTATGTGTGGATACACACTTTAATGAAACTGTCTGTGGTGTGGTTTCATGATAACCAGTAGGCCCGCTCATTCTGTGCAGAACCACGAATGGCAGTGGAGGAAAAACACACAATTAGGCCAGTAAATGACAAATCTGCTGCCTGACAAAACCAGAAATGAGCTGGCAGAAGAAAGAAGAAGAAATGCCACATTCAGGGACCGGTGCCATTCCACTCATGTAATGATCTCGAATCAGAGCCACTAAACGGTCAATTTTCCTCCCCAGGCTTTAATGTGTGATACTCGTCAGCCTCTCTGCCTCAAATAGAAGCTGATGTGCCGGGTGTCTGCCGCTTTCTGGGGAATCTGAAAATTTCAATTACCTCGCCTCAGTGGCGGCCGAATGTTAATAACTTCTTTCTTAATTCATGTTCACGTCAGCGTTGCATCCAGGCATTTCCCCTCACAACGGGCCAGCGAAGGCAAGACTGGCACCACTTAGCTCCTCCCCCCCCCCCCCACCCCTCTCTGCTAACAAACCAGGCTCTCGTGGAATAAAGGTCAAGTAATCAGGCATCTGGAAGGACAGCTCATTTGTCATCCCTTGATAAATGCATCAGTTGCTCATCTGCAGAGCAAGACCCTACTGTGTCGCCCCAAACAGAAAGGTTAACGGATTCAAAACAGAAGAGGATGGAGGACGACAGCACAGCAAGTAGCAGCAGTGGGAAAACAAGAATCAAACTTCATTTTGATTCATTTGTTTGGAAGCTATTTCGGGACGTGTGGACTGTGGGAAGGCTCTGACAATAATCTCCACCCTGCCGCTAAATGACAGCAGACTGCAGCGAACATTAAGTGTGACAAGACATTACCACCATTAGACCCCTCACATTCATGTCTTCTCTGCCTCCCAACAGGTTCCTCGCTTATCTGCTCAAAGACAACATGACGACAACACACACAACAAACTCCCCCCCCCCCCCTCCCCTCTCTGCTAACAAACCAGGCTCTCGTGGAATAAAGGTCAAGTAATCAGGCATCTGGAAGGACAGCTCATTTGTCATCCCTTGATAAATGCATCAGTTGCTCATCTGCAGAGCAAGACCCTACTGTGTCGCCCCAAACAGAAAGGTTAACGGATTCAAAACAGAAGAGGATGGAGGACGACAGCACAGCAAGTAGCAGCAGTGGGAAAACAAGAATCAAACTTCATTTTGATTCATTTGTTTGGAAGCTATTTCGGGACGTGTGGACTGTGGGAAGGCTCTGACAATAATCTCCACCCTGCCGCTAAATGACAGCAGACTGCAGCGAACATTAAGTGTGACAAGACATTACCACCATTAGACCCCTCACATTCATGTCTTCTCTGCCTCCCAACAGGTTCCTCGCTTATCTGCTCAAAGACAACATGACGACAACACACACAACAAAAGTTTTCATTGTTTTCACTATAGAACTCCTGCAGACATTTTGCTTTATAAAAACTAGGATGTCTCTTGGCTTTGAGGCTGCATCAGTAAAATGAAAATCAACACCAAAACAGCACAACAATATTGGATGATTCTGCTGATGACATTCAGTGCCAGCATTTAAAAAAAAGTGCAATGGGTCTTTTAAATTGTTGAATTTTTTTCTGAAAGAATGTGGTCACAGCAGGTATTTAATGGGACATGGGCACGACTCAGTTCCCTTAATTGCATCCATATTTCTCACTTGCATCTTTTCCTGGCGTCACAGTAAGGAGGGGAAAATGTGAGAATAAAGGAATCATGGAAACATGCTTTTAGAAACATAAGACACCCCTTCTTCTGAAGCGCCCAGTCACCAACTGATTTATGATAAAAGGGTGTGTCGGCCCATAAAAGACTTCTGTGAAGGATGGCCTCTTGTATCCTCACTCACGTCTCCAGCAGCCTCCTCACTCCTTGATCCTTAGAGCAAGAATAAAAGCTTGGGGACTTTATGGTGATGGACCGGAACGATTTCCAGGTTGAAAGAGGAGTGATCAGTTAATAGAACTGGGATGTACCCGTGAACTCCTGTCTTCTGCATGAAAGTCAGACATACCACGTGACCGTTCAGCACCTCAACCTGCCCCTTACTTTCACCTTGTGTTAGGAGAAAGACTGAAACAAGCTTGTGATCGATTTTTCTTTCACATCTGTTGGTGTTTTGCATCTTGTTGAGGTCATTTTGCATCTGTTTTTCTTCTGCCTCTGGTTGTTGTTGTTTTATCTTTTTCTGTGTGGTTGCCTTTTGTCTCCGGTTATTTTGCACCTGTGTGGTTTTTGTGTCTCCAGAATTGTTTTGCACCTTTGCAGTTGTCGGTACTTCTCTTCTCTCTTTGTGGTTGTTTTTGTAGTTGCCATAATTTTGCCTTGTATTTGTGTAGTTTTTGCATTTGTTTGCTTTGTGTTTCTAATGGCTTAGTGGCACAAAGACCCCACCAACAGACATGTTTACAGATTTTTAGTACCATTATACAGTCTGCACTTGCTTCTTTTCTTCTTGCCAAAGTAAATAACCATAAATCTCTTATTCTTACATATTTTGAAAAACAATCAGAAGCGCCAGCTGAGTGGGTTGAAGAAATTTAGTACCATTGTTGCTGCTTCATAATAAGCTCTCTGAAAACAGTTTATTCTCTCCCTACCTGCAGTGATAAAAAAAACAACTCGTCACATCATGATGTCATGAACAGAGCAGGCTCTGAGCAGTTTGGCTACATTCTGCAAACTTTATGTTTCCAGAGGAGCTGCGAGTCAGCGGGGGTATTTTTATCTCTAAACTCAATTACCTCCAATCCTCACACCTCCATGATTTATGAGACAAGATTTGCATCATCAGTGGGCACACAGGGACCTATTTCCTGAAGAAACACCAGCCGTATTATCCCCATTACCATCACATCTCAGCTCATATAAGGGAAAAACACAATGCCATAATTAAATTAGATCTTTATTAAATTTTTATTGGATGGAATCATTTTCTGTGAAGATCTGATTAGCCTGGAAGAGTTTGCTCACAAATTCCCAGAAGAAGAGTGACTCACTTACACTGTGACAAATACTCAGCTCAAAGGTTCACTTACTAGATTTTGTCTAGTGTCTTGAATGAAACTGGACCAGGCTGTGCCAAAGCTGTAACACATCATTAAAAGCTCAAAAAACAAGCTTGTCTCTGGATCCTGGTTCTCATGAATCTACTACCATCCTCAAGAAAACTGAAAAAGAACTCAAATCAAACAGAACACGTTCATACTTTAAACTTAAATCCATAAAGGGGGTGGATTTTTATTAGCCACATTAGTGGCTAGTGGCTCAGTGAGTCTGTCCACCACTTTGGTCCAGACTGAATATCCCAACACCACTTGGATGGGTTTCCTTAACTTCTCCTCCAGCCTCCTCATCAAAACCAAGGTAGGACTTTTAGGTACAGTTAAACCCCATATAATTGTTAAGAAACACATCATAGAAATTACAAACTTATGTCTACTGAATCATAAAAGTCAGAACACTAGTTTTATCATCAGGCTATCATTTTAAGTCTTGTATAAGATTACTATGTAATGTCTCTATGTGGACTGAGAACATGTGGTACAGTTCAGTGGCTTAAAATGAGCTGCAAATACTGCACTACTTAAAAGACCTGGTGGTGTACCAAACAGACTAATTTATCGTATGCTTTTCTAGCAATGAGATTAAGGTTATTTTTCCTCATATGATATCAGTATTATATATGATAGCTGCTGCTCTATGCACCCTGTCCAGAGTCTCTCCAAGTAACAGACTTCCAGACAACATGTCTGCCTATCCCAGCTGCAGCAGCCAACGCCGAACAGAGCCTGCTCATTAAACCAGCCACAACAGGATCACCACAACCAGATCAGCTACTTTAGCTCTGACAAACCAGATGCTATGCAAAACAATAATCCATACACTCATCTGCCAAACAGCAACAGCATCAACATCACCTCACTGCTGACTGCATTCAACACTGCCACATTTCACACACTAAATGATTAATTGGGAAACTAATTAGCAATTTAATTTAATAGCAGGCAAAATGCACATTCATCAACATCACTACCAATGTGCCAGTGTTAGTCAAAAGGCTCATTTCCGAACTGTTTCCCCTCTGCTAGATGTTATATTGGCTGTTAAAGTAACAATAAAGCCAACAACATGTAAAATCGTTACAGAAGAAGAAAGGTGAAGCAGCTAGAGACAGTCAACACAAGCAATTAAAACATAAGATATAAGCACATTTCATTACAAAAGGTGGAGATAAAACCTTTAACACAGGACAACAGACACAATGAGGAAAGATACTGGAAGCAGTTTATAACAAAAAAACTTGAAAAACTCAGCTTGAATCCAGCACCAGAACCCAAACTGTGTTCTGCTCCGTCAAACTTTTGAGTGACTTGTGAACTTTCTTCCAGGCTTTGCCTCTTCTCTAAACCGTGGATGAAACACATGTCCAGACTTTTGAGGCCTCATCCATCTTCCTCCTGTCAGCAGATAAGGTCGATGGATGCTGATATCGCCAAATCGCAGAATTGCCCAGAGGGTTTTAATATTCACTGGCGGTGATGGAAATGGCAGCTGGGGTGTCAATAAATGGATAAAACAGTGGGGGGTGAGAGCTGGAAGGCACAGGGGCTACACAGACTTAGATTAGACAGATTAGCAATTGTTAGCTTGCTAACACACTTAGCTACGATGGTGAACTCAGTAAACATTACCCATGATAAACATCAGCATGTTAGCCTTGAGCTCAAAGCATTGCTGTGTCTCAGTACAGCCTCACAGAGCCACTTGTGTGGCATATGACACTCGGAACATGTTTGACATGATCTCGGTTTTCAGGTTTAATCTGCATCAGCCTGCACATCATCTGACTTCTACTGCCAGCATCACAGGTTTGATTTTCACCAGGCTGCAACCGCTGAGCTGTCTGAGCGCAGCATGAAAAGCATTGAAACGGCACACACTCAACTTAAGAATGAAATAACCTTTAAACTGGTGAGAGAGGTGCTTTTAATCACAATGTATTGAGTTATTTCTGTCCAGACTCCTGCAGGCTGGCTAGCATTGATCTGTCTGTCCCTGCAGATCACAGGCACTCAGCTCAAATAAACTGTATAAACTGAAGGTTGTAAAGAAGCTTGGACTCGAGTTACGGCTGGATTTTAGAAAAAGATGGTTGGTTGGTCATCATTACTGATGCATTATTTTTCAGCTCAATGTTGAAGATTTCAGAAACTTTTACCCATTAAATACTTAAACAGGATCAAATCTATGATTTTAGTTTTGAAAAACAGCTCTTGGCTTAGTTTGAACATGGTCCAGGCTCATGTCCTTACAGAGCCGACTAGGGGCAATCATCAGTTACCTCATCAATTTAACCACACTGTTAAACAATAAATAGTTAATGAATGAAATAGGTGTTGAAGTTGCAGTATCTAGCAGATGCTTTTGACCAAAGCAACATCCAAAAACATTAGAACATCAGTTAACATAAGATTCACTGTTCATCTTCTTTATTTTTCTTATCTCTGTTTTATGCCATTTGTTGACCTTTTGTACATTTGCAGCTTCCCCGGCTACAGTGGGCTAATCCCATGTTTCATGTCTCACCATAATGAGCAGTGGGGAATTCCCTCAGGTAAAGTCTGCAGAAATGCTGATTTAGGGAAGGTGAGCATAAAGGGCTCAAAATGAAGGCCAGAGAGCCCTCAGTTCACAGTGGGACAGCACTGGGGCCTCATTAACTCAGC
>NW_018127899.1:2406997-2417263 GCF_001952655.1 Monopterus albus | reverse complement strand
TGTGGCTCTATGAATGTGGACACTGGGTTTGAGGGCTGGTTTCTCCTCGTGCACTGTAGCAGCTACAAAACCACAGAGGAAGACGGTGGAAGTCATGTACGGCAGCCTGGATGTGCCAAACCATGCAGAGACTTTGACAGCAGAGCTGTTTTCAGTATCAGTTGATGGGTTGGTTGAAAGACCTGTCAATCAATCTGTGAAAGCAACACAGGAATCCAGTGCTTTGAATAGCAGGGGATGGACAGGGCTACCCTCTTTACCTGGACAGAAGGTTGGACCATTTGTGTCGAAGTCATCGTTCACCAGAGCTGTCAGTCAGGCACACACATACGCACACACACACACACACACACACACACACACAGAGCGAGCAAACGACTTATCGATCAGCTGATTCATAAACATGCATGATGCAATGAACACTGAACATCTGACAGCCTCCACACACCCACTCTCATTAGCATATTTCACACCTTTAATTAGCTCTGGCATGAATGGCGACTGAGCTTGCAAAAAAAAAACAATCAATCATTCTACAAGGTGACCAGTTTGAGTGTGTGTGTGTGTGTGTGTGCACGTTAAAAAACTGTAGTCTAAGCAGGCAACACGCAGAGCAGCTGATTCAATGAAAAAATGAACAGCAAGTCAAACAGAGCAAAGCTTTGACATGTTTTTTTTTTAAATAAAATTAGACCCAACATAGGAAGAAGCATCTCCTTATAAAAAGTACACATAAAAACAACTACATAATTCTCCATTAAGCCTTCAGACATCCAATCATTTTCACCTCTTAATCAATTGTCAGCACAAAAATATCTTGTTTTACTGGAAAGATTTGCTTCTCTCCTGGTTGTCAGCGTTTCATTTATTAGGACTAGCTTCTTTAGGAAATTCTGTCCAAAACAGGTCACGATAGTAAAAAAAAAAATCTGCCCCCATCCAAATATTTACTGCTGAGTCACAACAACAACATCCAACTGCATGATGGACAGCTATGTTGTGATTATAGAAATCCATCGGAGCAGCCACAAATGGAGCCGTCCACAGAGCTGAGACAGCCTGATAACTGAGTGAAATAATATGACTCGACACCTGGGTGACATATGACTGCAAGACGGACTGCTGAGCCTCCACCTCCACCACTGCATCCGAGCTCTGAGGTGAATGAGGAAGGACGGCTGATCCTGTGATTGGTCATTTACAGATGCTTTAATCAGGGACAAACCTGTGAGGCCCCTCACTGACAAAACACATTCCCCAACACTAAGACAACTGAAACCTGGTTCTAAACTTAAAATGAGACCAAGTCTCTGTCCTCAAACAGCCCTTTGAAGGATTAAGAACTGGACAAAATGTCACATTTCAAAAATGGCCACATGTTCTATTAGTGTCACTGGTCCCAAAGTTTCTTTGCTAAAATGCCCTCACTCTGTAAAAATATTTTCACTTTTCCAAATATGTCTGCCCCTTTCACAAACGTTAATGTCGAGATCTGTTTCCCATCAAGATACGTGTCCCCTAACCGTACCCACAGGGGCGCTACCTTAAGGTTTAGCAAGGAGAAACCTCTCGACTGGGGAACAGATTTTGACACAAGACTGGTGTGCTTTGTATTTTCAACATTTGTGTCATGGCTATGTGTTGCACTGGATGTTAAACATCACGCCTCTAATAGCATGATGCCGATATCAAATCAAATCAAATCTAATTTTATTTGTATAGTGCCAAATCACAACAAAAGTGTGTAAAAAGGAAACACAGGTGGCATTGTGTCAGCCTTTCTATTTCAGTGTAATAAAGAAGGGCCAGCTTAACGCCAATCTGTGTGAAAGTGGCTTTAGTAACCTGCGCAGCAAGAACCACAGCTGCTCAGAAAGGCTAAGGCTGCAGTTTCATGTTGTTTATCTTAAGGATTAAGAGTTTATGAAGTGATTGACCAGTTTATTTACCAAACAAAGGTGCTTGGTTTGACTGTGGCTCCTTCTTTAACACCTGCACTGTTTCCCTTACCTGTAACACTGTCTTCATGCTACTGATCTATGACACCTGTAGCAGCGGCTGTAGTAATTATGGCCGAGTCTTTCTACCTGTTTATGGCACAGTGTCAGTTACCACTGCCTCCTTCAGTCATCGTGTTAATGTCCCTTGCTCTCATTAAATCATGGCAGAAATCCTGTCATTCAGTTGGTACTGCTAACTAAAACTAATGCAGTCTAATCCAGCAGTCCTCTAATCATACTCTTAATGAAGGTTCAAACTGAAAGCACATTAAAAAAAAACTGACAAAATGGCTGAGTTTGGGCAAAGTGCCGTCTCTGTCGCTCCTTCATTTTTAGCCTTTCTATAAACTGTAACATTTTCCTTTGTGAATTTCTTTTTATGCTTTGATTTGTTCTACTGATTGTTCTTCAAATCACAAAGTCTCACTTTACTTTTTTCCTGTCTGAAGTTATTTTTTAGAAAACCGTTCATGCGACCTTGAGGTTAGACCGCAATCTCCCCGAGAAGCCGCCTGTCACTGGATCCAGCAGTGACTGCTGTCATCTTTTCGATATTCAATCGGTGACCTGCTCATTTTATCTGGTTCCATTTTATCCCTGTGTAATGAAATGAAGTGCAAACAGGCCAGCCGTCCTCCATGCATCACTGAAGCCGCTGACGAGAAGATAATCAAAATGCTCATTTTCAATTTTTCATTTCTTTCATCATGAAAAAGAGCTGTCAGCTGCTTGGCCTTAGCCTGACCTTCACTGATTATTATTTGTGCAACACTTTCTCTGTCAGTTCTCTGTCTTCCACGTCTTCCCTCCTCCTCTTCATCTTCTCTATGTTCATTGGGACTCCCTAAAATGCAAAGTAAATGCACACCACTCTTCATTAATTTAGAAAACATAATGGAATATAAGTTGGCACTCTGCGGTCTCAGTACAATTTATACTGTGCCATTGTTTTTGTTTTCAGTCACTGTGGCTACTGCTAGAGTGGTCAACTTTATTCTGTGGCCTGCAGCAACAGTGAATTCACCTTGAGATAACGTTGAGGGTGCATTAACTCAGATTTTCTACACAGTCTGATAAACCTAGTGACAGTTGGACAGGGTGTGTGTATGGACAGTATATCTTTAAAGATACATGAACTTTCACAACTTTTCTGATTTTACAAAAAATTTCTGATAAAGGTACGGTCTGTAAATCAGCCCCACCTAGCTAAGGTTAGAAGAAGGGTTTTCCAGCCATGTCGTCATGTCAAACAGCCGGGGAGGAGCTCTCAGTGATTCTCTAGCAACTGAAAAGAAATGATGTAGAGTAGCTTTAAGTGCATTTTACAGTAAAACATCAGAACTGATATTAACTGAACACATGGATGATCACTGAACAGGCCTTCCAGACACAGACCTGGAGGCCCAAGGGGTCAGGGGGCCCCAAGAACAGAGAACTGTGAAGGAACTGTTAACCTTTGTTAGAAACTCAGCCGTCTACAAAACAACTACAAAAACCACAAAATGGGGAAAAAAGCTAAACTGCAAAAAGACTCAAATTCACTCAAATTCAAAGAGAAATAAAATAAAAATAAAAAACCAAATTAAATTAAATTACAGACCCCAAAGCGCTCGTCCTGCTGCAGCCCACTGTTCGGTCCCTCTGTTGTCAGGCAGGTTTCAGGAAGAATCAGTCACGTCTTATTTCAAACACTAAAGCAACATCTGCAGCCCTGAACACTGACTGTCAGATAAAGGCTTTGATAACCGCTGCACCCTCCTCTCTGTCTAGAGCTGGCGGTGATTGAGTGGGGCGACTGCGGCGGTCAGAGGTCAGGTGATGGAGGGATTCAGTCTATCACCTCCAACAGTGCGAGCGGAGAGGATGGAGCCAGAGTCAAATTCCCAATGGAGACAAATCTATTAGAGGGAGTGAGACAGAGGGAGGAGGAGGTGATTCTTCTCCATTACCAAACTCTGACGCTGTGGGCTGCTGCAGGGTTTCACATGAAGTCAATGATATTTGTTTTTCAGCTTGTTAACAAGGTGCACACTCTTTGACACTACAACAGCATTATGCACAGCTGAAACACAGCAACACCTTTAGCACTACATTCAACCAGCAACATTATACACATTAAACCCTGTGCAAGGATTATTTGAAAGTGGGGGGCACACACACATCTGTTTGTGGTCTCTCTGTGGGTTCTTTGTCTGTCTCCAGATGTTTTCCTGTCTCTGCTGATGTTTGTCTCTTAGTGGCTGCTTGTCATGTTATGATTTTTATGGCTGTTTTGTGTCTTTGTGATGGTTTTCTGCTACATGTCTCTGGTCATTTGATGTCTTTTTCTATCTCTTTGTGATGTTCGTGTTTGCCTCTGGGATTGTTATTTGTCTCCCTGTCAACATTTTGTGTCTTTTGTCCTACTGCATTGCTTGGCTTGAATGTGGACAAAGAGAAAAGATAGCGTGTTGACCACTTCCACCTTGAAAACTCACCTGGAGAGGTCAGTGTTGCAGATAACCTGTAGGTTAGCTACATCCACCTAGCAGCTAACATTAGCAGTAAAGTCACTGTTGTTGTAACATCATGTGTGTTGACTCATGTTAAGCTAAAGTTGTTCAGGTAACACTAACCTGTCCCGACCTCATCCTAATGTAGACGTTCACATTTCATGTATTGCATCATTGTAAAAGCACGACCAGCTGGTTCTGTTGCTCTGAGCTCAACTACTGACATGAGAGCAGAACAGCATGCATAAGTGAAAATCCTGTACTTGATAAACCATGAGGAGGATAAAGAAAAGCCGGGAAAGTCCATTTGGAAAAGTCTCCTTGCCACAATCAGACATTACATTACATGCTACTAATTAACAACCCCATCTGCTTTATGTGAACACACTCGGAGCTTAACTGAACCATCATGATACAGTCATCAGATCACTGATGCTGGACTGAAGCCAGACAATGGAAAGAGAACCAGACTGAGCTGAACTTGCTCTGTGACACAGATCCCTGGTGTCTTCGCGTCCTCCTCCCTCATTGCTCCAGTTTTAAATTCTCCTCCACGTTTCCTCCTCTTGTTCTCTGCTGCTGCCTAAAATGCCTCACTGCAGTTATAAATATACGAATCAAAGCTTATAAATTAATATCCAGCAGGCTTGTCTGAAACAGTTTGCGGCGTAATTCATCTTCTGAGCTCGTGATCGGGTTGTAGGGGTAAATATGGGAACAATCCATCGCTGGTGACCTTGTTAGTCGTGCTGGAGGTCACTGCTAATTGGTGGAAATGAGCGAGTAGGTGAGTGGCCGCAGGAGATCGTTCGACCGCAGGCATCAATAAAATGGTTTCCTGTCACCATGCGGTGCAGCGTTTACTGAACACTAAAAGGAAACCAATGGCTTCACAGAGTTCAGAGGTCAAAGGTGAAGCAGAGATGAATAGGTTATAGACTTTTCTCTTGTTTAGATGTTTTTACTTCAGGTACATTTTGTATCGAATGTTTTCATTAATTTCATGACAATGTATGGAATAAATACATTCATCAGGGATTTTCACTTTTTCCTGCTTGATCAGTGAATTTTGTTACATTCTTGTAATTTAATAAAGAAGTATCTGAGGAGCTGGGCAGAGCGTGGCGGAGCGTGGCAGGTCGTAGTAGAGCGTAGTGGAGCAGGGCTGATTAATCTGGAGTCTTCACCTTAGTGCTACCTTAAGAATCACACTGTAGGTTTAACTACTGCCTGCCTCTTTGCCAGGACGCCCTGCAAACCAGAGCTGCTGTTTTTGTTCTTTTTCTCCAGTTTTTTCAAGGCTCCACATTCAGTTTAGCACTTTTCTTTTCTTCTCAGTCTTTTTAACTTCCAGGGCTGTTTGGTTTGTTGTTTTGCCCCCCCGTATTTCACACACTGTTTATGTTCCTTCCCTAAATCTTTGCAATGTAGACACCAAAATGATGACAGGACTGAGCTGAATTCATATAGTTGTTCATTTATTTAGTTAGAAATACAAGGAAACTGAAATTAAGCTTAATGCATTCAGACAGTGAATTTATTTTCCTGCAGGTGTGACGTGCTGCTGCTGTATTCAAAGACACACTTAGTATTCATGAGTTCGCTGCCATATACGGCAGACCCCAACCCTACAGCAGGAGCTAATGGTCTATTCAATCACTCTCCCACAATGTCTGCCATGTTATGACAACCTATTAAACACCGAATTAAATGCATTATTTGCCCCCGAGGACGGTGGACGTTCAGCCGAATGTTCCTTGTTGCCATACTGAAAAGCTGTTTGTTCACCTTTTTCTTAGTTCTGTCAGAGTGTAGGAGGAGGTGACGCCGCCACCGCCGCCCTTTCAGGCTGTGATAATGGCCTCTCAGCGCAGATGTAGACAGTGTGATTTCACACAGCTCTATATATATATATATCTCAATAGGTAAATAAATAATGAAAACAGTTTAACAAACTGTTATTGTTGTTGCTTCATCTGTTCATCAGGTTTTGTTCTACAATCATCTAAATCTGCAGCTGTCAAATACATATATTAGAGTTAAAAGTTCAATATTTGTGGAATTATAACATAAGATGAAAATAAAGTACCTCATGAACTGTACTTGGTTACCACACTTTACTACCACCTGCTTCAGTTACTTTCTACAGCTGCACTATTTCCAGTGAGGATGTGTGGGCAGGAGGAGCTGATCAATATGTTGATACACTCCTCTGAGTCTCCCTCACTTATTACTGTGAGCTCACGGCAATGAGCTGAACGAGCAGCACCGGTCGCTTCGGGGACTTGCTGGTCCCCGGTTTCCACTCTGCTGTGTTCACACTATGACGAGATCCTCCTCCATCACCGTGTGCGTGTTCTGCTGCAGAGGGGCCGTGTTGACCCGTGTGGCCGCAGACAGAGTCTGAAGTGGAGGAGTGGTCAATACATTACCGTTTCTGACTAACTAACACATCATCATCAAGTTTTCTGATTCAGTTAATGAGTTTGTTACAGCAACATAGTGTCTGGGGACACATTTGGAAAGCAGGGACATTTTCTGAAAGGTGGACACATTTTTCAAAACTGATGAGTGTTGAGACATTTTTGTAAAAATGAAGACTGATCAGTGAAAATTTGGCATATTTTTAAAAAGTGTGGATATTTTAGTGTTACAAAATTGAGAAATTTGGCAAAGGTTAGTGGCCCTAGTTCAGTAAACTGAAGTGCTGGAAAGTCACTGAAATCACTTGGAAAAAAAACACAACACACCCACCAAAAGACACAAAGCTACTGTAAAGACATAAAATGATAAATACAGATGCAAAAATGACCACAAAGACTCCAAACTACAAAGAGGCATGAAAATGCTACAAAGACACACAAAACAACTCAAATAAATGCAGAATGACCTGAAAGAGAACCATAAGACATTGCAAAGACACACAAAATGACTACACAAGTTTGCAGAATGACCGTACTGACTCAAGAAAACTACAAACAGATGTAAAGAACCACAAAGAGTCACCAAATGGCGCTGCTGTGTTATTGGTAAACACCTCTTTGTCTGTGTCACCGTTTCATAATCCATCCGTGCTTTGGACACAGGGAGGAGCACAATTGTTTTCCATGAAGAAAAGATCAGAAATCCATCTTCATGAGATTTTGTGTGTTTGTTTTTTATGGCATGAGCATCTCTCTTTGTGCCGACCTGTTCTACCTGGCACTCATCTGTCTGGTCTCCTCCTCTCCAGCTTTGCTCTGTGTTTGACTTTGTGCTGTGGCTCGTTCTCAAATGATCCATAATTTGACATGACTCATCTAATGGTGACTCAACCTGCTCACCTCTTCACACAAAGTGTGTAATAACAAGTTGGGAAGAAGCCTTTCCCGCTAAATAAATGAGTGGCGTTACAAAGGCCCACATGTAAAATGGAGCCAGTCGTGGGACAGAAACAGGCTCTGTGAGACACATGTGGCTCAGCAATGTCACCAAGTGTCCTCACAAGCACAGTGTCAGTTTAGTGTCTGTCCTCACAGGTGTCCCTGAACTCCTTATTAATCACAGACTAGTGACCTTTCACTCCAGTTGGGGACACGCTCTCTGGACTGTCCCTGGGGGGAACGAGCTTCTTGTCAGCATTCCTGGACAGAGCACCAGGCCGCGTCCACCGTGACCCCAGACTCTGGCTGCCGCTCGTCGTGACACCGGCATCCATCACCTCTGGATGCAAGTCGACATTCATCATGAGTAGAGCTTTGGCACCATGGTAACAGGCCAGCCCCACCCTCGTGTGTGCCCGTGTCTCCGTGTGACATATTGACCTGTCATCTGAATATGTAACGAGGACCCTGAGTTTCAATGACAGATTCTGTCACAGTTTGACATTTAAACAGGACAGAAGACGTGACCAAATATTTGGAAGGAGTAGACAATTTTGACAAATACAAGGGTTTTGGAAAGGCAGGATGTGATAAACCCGGATAAATTCTGAGGGGCTACGTATTAAGTGAAAACATTTTGTCAACTTGAGGACATTTTTGGACACTTTTCAGAGATGAGCACGAGGTGAAAGGTGGGTCGGGATCATTCTGTAAAGTCAGGATGTTTCAGAAAAAGTGAGACAATTTGAAAAGGACAGAAGGTGTCGGAATATTTTCAGAGGATATTTTTGGAAATTAGATACATTGTTGAAAACAGGTGGATATTTTTGAAAAATGGGAAGATTTTGTTAAAATAATGGCTTTTTGTCCCCCCTCCCATCTTTTCAAAAAGAATCTTCAAAAATATTTGCATCCTCACCATTTCAAATTGTTGTCACTTTCCTGAAACAGGAGTAAAAAGGAAGATAAACAGAGGAGAGTCTCCGTCCAGGATTGACAGACAGTTTTAAGAAGGTTAAGACAGGTTAGGACCGTTCTGTACCGGAAACAAATTCCTTGTGTGTAACATACTTGGCCAATAAAGGTGATTATTATAAACACAAAAACCATCAAAACAACAAAAGTCTCCTTATATTAATATTTTGGAAAAAAGAGCCAGTCAGCAAGGAGTAAACTGATCATCCACTCACATTATGGTAAATGGTTGTTTAGTGCTTTTCTATGCATCGCAGCAAACTCAAAGCGCTTTCACACCATTTGGTCATTCACACTCCCAAACACATATCGGGAGCAACTGGGGGTTCGGTGTCTTGCTTCGACATGTGGACTGGACAAGCCGGGAATCAAACCGCTAATCTTCCAGTTAGGAGAGGACCCACTCTACCTTCTGAGCCACAGCTGTCTGTAGCTTAGTGATGTCACTGAAAAAAAGGACTCACCAGGTCTTTGGATTTACACAAATTATGCTAGTATATGTAATGCAATTCATTCATATTTCCTCTGTTAACTTAATTCGATCAAGTTAACCCCTAAAGAAAGTTATGTTGGTTTTTACACATTATCATTGTGTGGGATCGATGTACACATTACAATCAAGTAAATCCAACAAATCTTTTTTTTCCAGTGTGAAGCTGTAGGTTTCTGTTAACTTTTATGTTACAACACTTCAGGTTTTATTGTCCTGAGATACAAGCAGAGCCCCTGTGGATCAACACAGAGTCTGGGAAAATCAAAATATTCTACAATTTCCAAAACATTGTCTTTCCCATAAAATTAAATGCATCAACAAATAACTTGGATTCCTCGACTGGTTTAACAACCGGCCAAAGTGAACAACTGCCCCAGACTCCAGGGGCCCCAAAACCATCATCCTCAAAATTTGACCAATCTCAGATTTGATGAATTTTCCCCACTGAAGTGGAAGATAGTGTCAAACCCTAGTTTTAAGACCTTGATGGTTTTCGTTTATATATTGAGCTCATTTGTCGTTTTGTCAAGTTCTTTCCTGTCAGAAAACCTTGAGCTTTCATTACAATACATTTGGTGATTATTTTCTTTTTAACTGATTGATTATATAAAGCATCATTAAAAATGTCTGTGTTCTTGACTGTGTCTCCCAAACTTGTGAAGCCAAACCTACATCTATCTTTGCAAAGCTAATTGGCTCAGAGAACAAAAACCATTTTCAGCTTGTGCACAAAAAACTGTTCAGGGCCTCATGGAGCGGCAGTCGAGTGTGAGCGTTAAATGCAGGATGCACCATGATCACAAAGTGATTTCTAGTCAAAATCCAGAGCTTTTCGTGGCCCTTTTATTTTAAAGGTAGTCCTACTAACAGGAGTCCTTGGCCGACATTGTTACACTGGACCTCTATATTTTAGAAAGCTCAGAAAGCCCCCCCCCCCCCCCCCA
>NW_018127899.1:2404974-2406900 GCF_001952655.1 Monopterus albus | reverse complement strand
GCTGTTAAATCAAAGAGGAAAATTAATGACAGTCGACAGTGTACCTGAGCTCTCTGTCCGCTACCTTCTGGATGTGTTTTTAAAAAAAAGCTTTATTTGGGTCAGAGCGTCCCCTCGTAGCAGAGGATCTTCCAGCTGCTGTTTCTGGAACAGATTGTGTGGGGATTTCAATGGGATGCCTCAGTGGCAGTAGAGATTAGGCAATTAACCCCGATGTCACTGTAATTATTAAGACACTTGAATGAAATGAATTAATTTCCCAAAAGGTGCCAGATGAAAAGGATGCTGCTCGACCATAGAGCAACACTATGCCAATGGGTAATTAGAGGAAATTAAGAGTGAAAGATAAAACAGAGGATTCATCTTTTAAACATGGAGCGCTGTATGAAGTCAGGTGAACAGAACCGGGCTGCGTTCACAATCTGTCAAAACACAACTAAACTGAAGCAGGAGCTCTCTGGACATTCCCTTATAGCCTCTTCACATTCCTGTCGATCAACATTTAAATCACTACCACAACTACAACGTCATTTTAATGATGACAACAGGTGTGAGATTCGACCATCCTGACAGCTCTCGCACAGTCAGAGCTCAGACATGAATCATAGAAGCACATATGGAAGTGGCCCTGATCTGGTCTGAGAATATCTGATTTTGTTTGTTCACACTTGAACAAGTGTGTGTGTGTGGGAATCAGATTTGTGAAACTTCAGCATCTGTCAGCAAAGTAGCTTGACAGACTGGCTAGATATTTATGTAGTTGCTCAAGGTTTTAGCAGTTAAACTTTGAGGATGTCTAATAAACTCTAAGTCACCCAGAAAAACAAAAAGACCTACCGGTACTTGTTTTCTCTGTGGAGATTCCCAGTCATCCGGGTTATGGTATATCCAAAGTAGTAAAACTGGCGGTCGGACTTGCTTAGGTTCTTTTGAAGATGTTCCACCTCTGGTCCAAGAAGCTTCTTCACTCCACTTCAACGCGTAACATGAACTTTGTATTTTACAGCTTCAAAAATTCATTGAAAAAAAAAAACTAATTCAAATTAAACATGAGTATTAAAAGTAGCTAAATTTTCAGTATAAAATAATCAAAACTATGGGGGTAGGGCCACAGGCAAAGCAGCAGTGGCCAAGTCCTACACCACAGTGTGGGATCTGCAGACATGCAGGTCATTAATGGCTACGAGCTCCTGGGCTGTTTCACTCCTCTCAAACTGCCAAAACATGGACAGGATATGTAGGAGAAAAGAAACACTGTTAAATAGCATCAAGTACTTTCACAAACAATGTGAATACTCAAACTGCTCTAATGGAGACATAAATAAACGTAGCTGTTTTTCTCTGCCCACCTCAGCATGTGGTTTAAACTGGCTTGCACTTATTAGGAGAGTGTTTACAGGTGTAAGGGGGCTGGACTGGGTGCTACTGAGCAGGCTTGTGTTCAAGAGCCGTCAGTCTATCACAGCGTCAAAAAACAAATTCCCATCTGGACGGATTGAGTGTGATTTTGGCTCCAGATTGATCAAATCACACCATTTGTTGTTTGACGTGCAGTCTGAAGGAGATCAATCAGGAGTCTGGCTCTCAGTTGACTGGTTGGGTGTCAGGATTTTGCTTGTTTGCAGTCTAAGCAGTTCCACTGTATGATTCTCCACATGGGTGCTCTCAGAATATTTGCTATAAACTATGGTGAGCTTGTTTTAATAGCACAGAAGTATATTTTACACGATTTGTGTCTCCTCTCTCCCGTAGTGTGTCCTCTCTCTCTCCCTGTACCTTTCTGCAGGTTGCCCTGGCCCTGGAGCTCAACATCTCTGATGAGCAGTCACCGGCCACATCAACCTGACCAGTGTTTGATTGTTTGTTGTCTTGTTGCTTTTCTTCTTTTCTCTCTCCTCTATCCACTCACCCCAACCGGTCGAGGCA
>NW_018127899.1:2399180-2404905 GCF_001952655.1 Monopterus albus | reverse complement strand
CTGTCGCCAAGTGCTTGCTCAAGGGGGATTTGTTGGGTTTTCCCTATGTAATAATATTGATAACAGTGAGGTCTAGACCTTACTTTGTAAAGTGTCCTGAGATGACTTTTGTTGTGATTTGGCGCTATACAAATAAAATTTGATTTGATTTGATGTATAGATGTGACTGTGATATACAGTGGGTATACAACCATCTTGTTTGGATAAACTTTATTGGACAAAACCAAACAGGGGATCTGTGCGTATGCTCCGTGTGAGCTCCCAGGTTGTGGCTGGTCAGTTGATCTACCTGTGAAGTGTGAGAAGACTCAGTTAAACTCACCACAACGCATCCTTTTTGGGTTTGGAAAAGCAAAAAAGGGACCACTCTCCAGACTCTTTGCATACAGAGTGTCTGCCTCACCAATTTCCCCACTGTGGGATCAATAAAGTTCTACCCTACAGCCCCGTGCACATCGCCTCATCATAGGGAGGAATCCAAAAACTGAGGCTCTGATCACATAACTGATCTTTGTGTGTCGCTGCTTCCCATCTGTGTGTGTCACTGCCATGTACGCGACTCCGGTGTGAACACTGTTGACCTCCTAAACTACCACATGTGCACAGATGTAGCTGAAACGTGGGCCACATGCGCAGAAGAATAACAACCAGGTCGTGTGCGACAGCCCAGTTTCCTCCCAAACCGCTGTGTTACGATATGTCAGAGGTCGGAGAGGAATCGGGTCTAGGAGCACATACACAGGTGGCCCAGATCTGGTCTGAGGACATCTGGTGTGGTTTGTTCACACTGCTGTGGACACACCAGGTCTGAGGCACTAGGAGGGAAAAACTTAGATTTGGGAACTTTGGTCAGCTGGATGTTGTTTTTAAAATGCTATATAAATAAATTTGATTTGATTTGATTTGAACTTTCAGTTGTGATGTAGTCTGACAGACCTGCGATGTGTAGCTGTGGCTGCTCAGGGTTTTAACAGTCAATTAAACTTTGAGGAATTCTAATAAACTCTAAATCATCCAGAAAGGCCTCCCACACGAGTCAAACCCTGACTTCTTCTCCACCACATTTTCACCTTTCTCTGCTTGTTTTAATGTCAGAAACTCAATGATTTTATTTGGCTGCTGTAAAACACATTTCTCTGACTTTTCTTTAACCACATCTTTTCACTTCACTGCTCATTTCAGGAAAGCAAAAGTTCCTTTAAAAAAAGATATTTAAAGCAGTTAAATGAAACCATTTTAACCTCTTCTGCCACCATAAGTGGAACAGTGGAGACCCTGAGTGTTGAAATAACTGATGAATAATTAAAGACTTACAGTCCATCGGCTCTGAGAGTCTGCGGTGGCATTAATATTAACATCCTGCACTGTAGGCCCCTGTTGCTGCTGCTGCTGTGTGTGACGGACACGTCTGAACATGTGGGAGGACAGAGAGCCCACATCCTCGGTGCTTCAATGATTGATATTCAGCTCCAGCTCTGCCAACTTGTTAATTACATCTGAGTGCACTGAGGATTAATAATTTCAGTGTCATCATCGTAGCACGAAGGGGTCAAAGGTCAAAGAAAAACCAGAGGGAGCAGTGTTAGTGGGTGGGAGGAGTGTGAGGAGCCATATGCTCTGGGATATGGCATTTTAATTAGTATGTTAATGTGTGACGGTGTGAATGTTTCGCACTGTTTCTATTAATTCTGCTGTTATTTATTAATATAACTGAGAGATGACGAAACCTGAAGTGAATGTTTACTGCAGAGAAATCTGTCAGCTATGGGAAATAAAAATGTCTTCTCATATTTGAGCCAACAGTAAAGCAAGTTCATTCAGCCCGTGCCTTCTAGCTCACACTGGCTGGTTTGCGGCTGAGCATGCAGCAGTCGGGAGGAGGGTCGGCACCTCCAGGTCTGAGGCCACGTTCCTCTGCTAGAAAACTGTGGAAAGCTCCTCTGGGCTGGGAGAATGTTGGGGTCTCGTTCACAATGTAAAACAGAGCACGAGGTCAACAGGTGGATTTGTGCATCATCAGCAGGGTGTGGGCTTTGTTCGGAGCCGAGCCCCGAAGGGATTCACCAGCTTAGCCACGTTCCAACATCTTGTTTGGACACCGGTTGATTGGACCATGGACACAAGCAGATGAATTTCCTCTGGACTCACCTGAGCTCAGACATCCAGAGGGAGCTTGGATCAGGAGGCCTCGTGAGCGCCTCCATCTGGACGTTTTCCATGCATGTCCAACTGGAATGACTGGGTAGCTGGCCCTGGAATGGCCAGGAGGAGCTGGAAAACAGCTGGTCTGCACTGGACCTGGATAAGAGGTGGGAAATGAATGAAACGGGTGAAGAGTAGATAAGCCAGAGGTTAACACTGTAATCGACTACCAGCATCTAACACTAACATTTCAAAGTATCTCAGTTTTCCGCCTGTTATTAGAAGTTCGCATTTCCACTGTCGGCCACACAAACATGGCTGAAGTAGACAACAGGTCCACCCTAATTAACATAGCAGAATATGAATGACTATGCCAGAGAGAAGAAAAACACTAAAGACAGAAACTGGGACAAATGAAGGGATGAAAATGAATGAACCAGCAGTGAATAGTGGATGTGTAAACGGTTTTTGTGTATATTTGGAAACTGTCTTCTCCTTCTCATGTGTCTGTCAGGCTGTAAATCATCACAATTAGCACAGTTTTTTGTGTTTTTATTAGCAGGTAATAATTTTTTGCCCCTCTCATTTGTTTGTCCTGGTGATTAGAGCTGTGTGATGGTGCTGCTCACTAAATGCCACTATGCTAATGAGGATGCGCCTGCATTCGTCTTAACAAACACTAATTACAGCCACTCATTAAGCCGCAGCGAGGCGCCGTGTGACATTAAAATTCAGAAAGGCCTTTTGAAGCTCAGAGAGAAGAGGAGCCGAGGTTGGAAATCTTTACTAAACAAGTGATGTGACTTTGTTAGCCTGAGAAAACAGGATTTAACCAACAAACAAACATCTCCTCCAAAATTTCTCATGCAAATTGTCCTCTCAAACATGTCCTCACAACCAAAATGTCCCTGCAGTCAAAACATTTTCACAAACATGTTCTCACTGCCAAAATGTCTTTATAACCAAAAAGAATTCACAATCAATATTTCCACTGAGACATGGCACGTCCTTGAAATCAAAATGTCCTCAGCACCTAAAAGTCCTTGCAACTGAAATGTCCTCACAATACATATGTCCTTGTGAGTGTCTTCACAATGAGACATGGCTGACAGGTCTTGGTCCTAACAAGTATAGATCGACAGGGCGAAGTGTTCTCTGATGATAAATACATTTGACCCTCCGATACCACAGGGTCGACACAACTAGGAGAGAGAAGGTGTGGTTTTATTGTGGGATCAGCTGAGAGACTTTAACTAATTGTTTCTCGGCCTCTGGTTGATTTCCATGAAGAGAAAATCTACTGAACAGTTTGACAACATCTAAATGTGAGTCATGCAGCAGTGACGTGCCCTCGCCACCGACATGTAAATGGTGTGCTGTCAAATGTGGGTCTCCACGAGCACAGATAGCCGCACCTGCTCGTGATCTCCAGTAATGAGATGTTCTCTTCGGCTTTAGGTCCCATCTGGAGGATCGGCTCATCCCAGAAAAAACTGCCTCAGTTGCACTTTCTGCCTCACACACAAACACACACGCTGGTGGTTGAATTAAATGACTGATCACGGAGAGGCTGCGTTTTCAGTAAAAACCTCAATCATGTGGCCGACTCGACCTGCAGAGCTGTTGTTCAGTCTTGAACACATCTCCATCACGCCTCCTCCACCTGTGGCCTGTAACACAAAGCCAGATTAGTGGCTTCTCCAGCTAACTTTGGGCTCAGCTCAGGTTTTCCAGTGCCACGAAGATGGCTCACTTTTAATCAGGCCAGATCACCATGGTAACTGATGCTGCACGGCTAACCTGCTCTGGACAAGGTTAACCTCAGAGGATCGGATCAAAACGTGTCAACAGCCCGAGAACTGACCAGATTACTGGATCATTCCTACAGGATCCTGACTGGGACATGAATGTGATAAATAATAAACAGGCATTTTTATGGAGGAGTCATGTGGTTGCACTTTGTCAGACTTTCCATGGGTCACTGGTTCAAAGCAGAGTTTTTAACACACTCTGTGATGATCAACCACACTTATTCCTACAGGCAGTTTAGAGTTGCCACTCAACCTAAGCTGCATGTCTGTGGAATGTGGGAGGAAGGTGGAGAATGTGACAGATACCAGTTGTCCAGTTTCAGGAACTGGGCCTGCCCTCTGTGGTCACACCCTAAAATGGCTGCCAGCAAGCTTCTTGCAGAAACACTTGACATTCTTCTTACTTATAAAGTTGTTTCATTTTGTTGTTACTCCTGCTTGTCCGACTGTGAACTGATTAATATTTCCCCGTCAGGACAAATCTTTACTTCATCATTTGCTCCCGTTAGCAGACTGCTTCCAGCCACTCATTTACACGCTCATTTTAATTTCTTTCTGTGAACTGCTTTCAGAGATGGGTACATTTATTATAACAGGGGAATGTGTTTCCTGGAAGCCATTTCTAAAGGAGTGGTTAGTTCCTGTTGATGAATGTTAGCTAATCGCAGGTGTCAGACGCAGGGTTCTCTATCATTTATCACATCTTTAAAGGACGTCCCTCTGGGAATATTAACCAGACCAGTGCCACTGCTCCACTCTTTCAAAAAGTCTTTAGTAATATTACAGCAGCTCTGTCCTACATCTGGTGATGGAGGGAGCGGCGGGGTTACAGACCAGACAAGTGCCTCCAGATTATTTGGTTTCGATAACACACAGGTATTTGTCTCATTTACAAACAATATGATGCTGATGTTCACCGACTAAGCCAGTCCATGTTTGTTTACCTACAGGTCTCAGTCTGCTTGATTATTTTTTATGATGTGACGTTCAAACAAGGACATTTTAATTAAAAATGTATTTCACTGAAAAACTGAGCATCACAGCAATTGTGTGCGGGGGGATATTTACAAAGACTACAAAAGTTATTTTATATTTGACTTTATTTAACCACTGTTTAACCAGTTGAAGTCCCTTGAGGTTAAAAACCTCTTCTCCAAGGGAAAAGCCAGCAGCAGAACACGTTCCACATAGGGGCAAAAACAAATAACAATTTATAAAATGTACAAAGGTCAAGGACAGAGTGACTATGAAACAGTATCAAAACTCAGATTTTACTAAAGGCAATAGCAAACAGAAAAGGAGTCAAGTACAAGCTTTCTTTCCCAGTGCTTGGACCAGACAGCTGACATATGTCTTGTGATCAGAGGTTCTGACTGGACCATGAGCTCTGTGAGATTAATTTGCAGAGGTCTAAAATAAAACAAAAATCACCTCTGGAACACAAGAGAAGGATGTGTTAATAGTTTAAGTTCATTACAAATCTTAATGATATGTGACGAACAGAATTCAGAATATCGTGCTGGTGCGTGCACAGACGTACAACAAGTCACCATAGTCAGTAACTAATAGGAAGGTGGCAGTGACCAGCCTTTCCCTGGCTTCTAATGAAAAACTTGTTTATAAAAAAATCCTAACTTCCGTTTGAGCTTCTTTACAAGGTTATCAACATGCTGCTTAAAAAAAATGAGCCACAGTTCATCTGATCTGCACGAGATCTGATGGTGGCCTGTTCTGTTGCACGTTACATGTGTCTTTAAACCAGCGGAGCTGCT
>NW_018127899.1:2391485-2399167 GCF_001952655.1 Monopterus albus | reverse complement strand
ACTTGCATTCACCCGCAAGAGGACGTCTTCCTGTGAGGAAGTTCAGCTCAGTATTTTGCCCCAATGTTGTCAACTAAGTCAAAAGGTGAAGTGAGTGAAAGAGGACAAAAAAAAATCAGAGTGGGAAATGTTTACTTCTGTAAGCACATTAACACAAATGCTCTAATGACCTACTTAGTGAATGTTTCTGGCTGCTTCGCACAGGACTGGAGCTGCTGCGAAACATCCACAGTTAAGAAACATATTCAGGAAACAGAGGTGAACTCGTGCTGTGGTGTGAAATGCTCCCTTATTAAGTAACAGCACATATTTTCACTTGCATTATATTTTTCTCTCACTGTTTGCCTACATTATACTTGCTTTTTATTCCACTTCATGTGCTGGTTCTTCGGGTCCCTGTGCCACAGTGATCGATCAGAAGTGATAAGATGAGGAACATATTAATAAGAAGTTATCCTAACATATTTTTCAGCTAGGAACAGGATCATTGGAAAATAAATATTATATGAATTATTTAAAAAAGTATGCACTTTTATCATGCACTTTTATTTCACCTGGGCATAAATAAGCAGAAATGCAATTATATGACAGTTTAGTGCCTAAAAAGGGAGAAAAACTCTTAGTCAGTTCTGCCCCAGAGTGTTTCTACCTGTTCTGAATGTCTGCAGTACAAGTTGTGGGAAAAGCCTGCTGTGGTAAAGAGGGATGAAGCGTGACAAACTACAAATGGAGATAAGGAAGCATGCTTTTGAAGCAGCTGTGTGAAGAGTGGAAAAAGTTGCATTAGATTACAAGGGAGAAGGTTCTGGCTGCCTGTCGATATGCGCTTCCCTTTACCTTAACCTGAAGTTCCACAGTTGAAAGCAGGTCCAGACAGCAGCATCTCTTCACAATCCAGCAGCAGCATCTCTGTACAGAGAGGACGGTCGTAACTTCTGCACAGGAGCTTCAGGAGATTCTGTTGTATGAGAAGAAAAGCTGCAGTTGTGTCAAGGTTAATGCTGGAGTTTTTCAAGAAAAAGTAAAGTGTAGCATGCTGAGAAAAGATTTTAAAACATGATTTCTTAGTATTCAGTTGAGGAGAGTCCGTCAGCTTTTGTGTCAAATGACCTGAAGTTACAAGTTTCCTCAAGAAGCCTCGTTATCAGGTTTTTATGTAAATATACTGTAAATGAAATTGAAAACAGTTTCACTTTTATTTTACATACATTTCTAGAAATTATGACTTTATTCTAATACAGTTCAGTCTTTTTTCTCATAGCATTACAGACTTATTCTTAAAGTCCCCTTCTGTTGCGTAACAGTACTAAAAAAGCAACAACATAAAAATAGAGATAATTAGAAAAGAAGTCACTGAATGAAGAGAAGTGAAACAGAGATTGACTCAGATATATTGGGCTGTACTTGTCCTGCAGCAGCTTCTTCATCAATCTCCGATCTCAGAGGAGAAACCTCTCAGCTTTGGGCTCATGTTCTCCATCTTTCTGTTCTCCAGCTGTCCCTGAGACTCCTCATCTCCTGGAAGTTTCCAGCCTGGTTGCATCATCGCTGCCGCTCCTCAGGGAATAGTCAAAAGACTCACACTGAGTTTGAGGGTCTTGCTGAGTAAAGTTTTTACTGCCTTTTCACTTTCTTACTCAGTGAAACAGATTCTAAAAGATTCTTAGGTAAATGTTGCACTAGCAACATTTGGATTTTCCAGTTTGCATGTCAGAAAGTGGCTTTTTATTACCTTCTTTACATCTGTGGACTACCAGGAAAAGAGAATTAAATTAATTTGGGTAATTAAGTGAAACTTTCTTAATTAAACAAACTGCTATTAGCAAGCTGCTGAGGTCATTCAGATTCCTGAAGAAACTTCCTTTTTCAAGCACAGCGGAGGAGCATCTCCTCTGTAACACCACAAGCTCCATGTCCCAGCTCGGCTCGGCTCTCTTTGTCAGCTCATGATTTGTGGGTCTCACAGGAGAGGAATGGGAGGAACTCCTCCAGGTTAAAATCTGCAAACAATGAGTCTTCTGTGGGTGTGATGGATGGTGCACATCCCAGCCCATTTGTCTGAGCTTTACAATCACTGGTATCAATTGTTAAAGAAACTTTGCTAACATGCAGTCCTGAATGTTGGCCGGTCACAGCAGAGCAGAGAGGAAGAGTGGGAGACAAAGGAAGCGAGAAGATAAGGCAGATGTTCACTTGACTCGGAGAAAACGAGAAGGCTGGTTTCTAGTATTTTTAATTCAAAGGTCTATGTAGAAACCGCTGTTTGAAAAGTTTGTGTCACCATTAAGTCAGAAAAATAAACAAAGACCCGTTATGCATAATGACAGTGTTGTGGCTCCACATCACAGCTGGAGTTTATCCTCATTAGCTCCTGTCACACTTAAAGAAATCTGTGCAGCCAAGCTCATCTGAAGTGTGAAGCAGAAAATCAATTTTACTGGAATATCTCTATTTAAAGTAAATGGTAAATGATCTTAGAGCTTTTTCTACACATTGACATCACCAAAAGCAACTTGGGGTTCAGTGTCCTGCTCAAGGACATATTGACATGTGGACTGGAGAACCTGGGTATCAAACCGCCAGCCCTCAAGTTAGGAGACAACCTGCTTTACCTCCTGAAACACAGTGTCTATAATTAATATTTTGTAGTAACAGTGTATGAAATAGCAAAGTGATAAACTGTGAAAATGTCACTCCCTGATAAATGTACAGAGAATCAGGACCTGAATCTGCAGGTCTCCTTTCTTTTCAGGAGATTAATAATAAGTTTTTGTTCACTGTTTGGCCTGTCGGCCACTGTCAAACCATCTGCAAGTGTCTTTCGCTCTAATTCTCGTGGTGTGTTCCACACTGATGGCACTATTTGGACCATCTCGGTGAGAGAGATCAGTCTGACCAGCCATTCATCTTAGCAAATCAATGTACAAGAAAGTGAAAGTTTGGAAAGTTCCTTGATCCTCCCACTGTAGTATCCATGATTTCAGCCATCTAGTGCAGTTTCTCCTTACTTTTCTGCTTCTGCAACTTCCTTTTTATTTCTATAGCCAAAGGTCCCAGGGCAGTGTTATGTATCCCAAGTCTGAAAAGAGCTTTGGAGCATACATGCCCAGCATATAGCAGCTAAAGAGCCAGATATTTCATACAGGAATTTTTATTTTTTCCTCATCATGCAGTTACAAAGCATCATGATCATCCTACTGAAGTTCAGCTTTCACTCTCTTTTAACTCCATTTTGGTCTCTACCAATGACACACAGAAGGTACTTCTGAAAATGTAAGTAAAAAGTTGACTTTACGCTCTAATGGTTAGGTTTAGGAAAAGATTGTGGCTTTGGTTAAAACACTCACAGGCACAACTCAGTGGTATGAAACACCTCTCTCCCATGGGAGATTCTGGTGTTTCCTGACCCATCCATTCACCTCAATCTCCTTTGCTTTATTTCCATTTACATATTTTTGTTATTGTTCTTGGTTGACGCATCATTTAGTTCAAAACGTTCTCTTACCTTAACATGCACAAAATGAGGCATGACCTGTGTTACATACGCAACCATGTCATGTTCTTTGTTGGGCCGTTTGTTTAAACTGACAGAACTGCAGTCATTTGTTTACTAAAAACGAGACACTGTGGTGTCGTAGCCAGTTTTTGTCTCACAAAGAATTGGCACATGTGTGTGCCATTGTCATAACAATTAAAAGTTTACTGAGAGAAAAGGAAGTTTTACTCTTGAGTTAAAGGTACAATTAGCTAGAAACTGCATGAAGAGTCTAAAGCATTGTGTATTTTTAGCATCTTTGGTACCCTGTGTAGAAACTGCCAATCCATCGGTTTCTTCCTGGACCAGCAAATTGCTTCATGTCCAGCCACTGTTGGGCTAATTGGAGCTCCTGAGGAATAATTAGGTGACTTGACGAAAGCGTCTGGGCTTTTTGGCTCCACCAACAAATGTCATTTTCCTCCTTTTTGTACTGCAGATCATGGTGCTTTACTGGCGCTGCAGGAGATACAGTCTGCCCAGAGAAAGTCTGATGAAAATATCAACTCTTTGGTGAAACCAAAAGGCTCAAATTGTTTTGTTTTAGCTTGTTTTCATGCAGTTATTGCAGAACATTGTGCCCTTCAGTGGCATTAACCTATTGGCAAATAAAGACCAGCAGTTTCAGGAAAGCATTTCTTACTCAACCTTAAAACAAGACTTCCCAGGTCTGTCTGCTTGGCCCAACAAAGCTAAGTTCATTGGAAGTCTTATTATTGAATTGAGTGTTGTAGAAGCTTCACCGTTGCACCTCTAGCTGTACTGATGTGCTGCATACGCTCTACTCACCAAACTGCTACTACACTCATCCAAAAGTTTGAGAAAGATGTAGGCTTCAGTACAGAGCTGAGCACAAACACTGGATCAGTAGCCAAAGAAAGTTTGCACCAGTAAATTTACAATGTCAAAATGGTCATTTTGGTTAACAGCTAAAAACGGTTTAGGAGTCAAAGTGAGGTTAGGTAATGATTCGATTTAGCAGATCGAGCAGCTTGTTTCAGGTGTATATCTTATATACTGTAGCTATAAGTGTGTTTCAGATCAGCAGCCAATGGATTAGCAGAGGAAACAGCTGACCTAAACAAAAAGGGTGAAAGTTAGCACTTAAGAATTTTACAAATTTACATTCTACTGTATGCTTGCAAGAAGCAGTAAGTAAAAAGTTGTATAAAAGGCATCTCCCAGTCTTACATAATGGATGCATGGATCCATTAGAGGATATGCAGCCACTGTAAGTAACATGGGGATGCTTTCAAAAATAATGCCACTAATAGTTTTATTTATCCGTCCATACAAAGTGTATGGACAAAGAAAAAACAGATCAAATACACTTGTACACAGTTTTTCCAGGTACTTGATAGGTTGCTCCAGCATCATCCTGGACAATCTGCCACAGTTCCTCTGTGGATTTAGGCTGTCCCAGTTGTCTCTTCATATATTCCCAGGTCAGTGCTTTCCCTGGGGCCACACCATCTGTTGAAGGACCCCCGGTTCTTCTGGTTTCTGAACATAGTTTTGTATGACTCCTCTGGATGTTTAGGCTCATTTTCATGCTGCAGAATAGATCTGGGAGTGATCAGATGCGTCCCTCATGTTATGGTGTTATGGATAAGAATCTAAATATCTGTACCTAAAACTTTTGCACAGTCCTGTGGACAGAATGTAATGAAGCTCCAGAAAATGCCAGTTATGGATCAGCCTTTCTGCAAAGGACAAGGACGTAGCTTGGATAAAGTCAAGGACAGTGTTGGCACAAAGTCGATACAAGAAATGTTTACAGCACTTGGTTCCCACACATTGTTGTTGTTTGCCTTTGTTCCATGTAAAATGAGCCTGCATGCTCAAAATGAAAGTGTGCAAACTCAAAGAGGTGTTGGTGTAAGTACTGTAACCATCAGCACAAGTCTTTTCCTTATAGGCACTGAGTCCTGTCTGTGCACGGACAGTGATTATCTGGTAATGTGTTACAGTAGCCAGTGGCTCTAGTAATGGTGTGGTCAAATCATGTGAGGAAAAGTAATAAGGAGAAAGGTTTAAGACTTGAGTGCCTCCGCACTGTCATGAAGGCAGCTCTCAGTCTTCTTGTGCTGCTGCTTCTCACTACAGATTCCAGATGTCGTAACCAACACACAATAAAAAGACAAAATAGAACAACACAAATAATCTGTTATGTTATACAGACAGACATGGATTAGCTGTTTAGAACAGTGATGGCGTGGGGTTAGTTTGGGTCATTTTGGTGTACAGTGACCTGTAACACCGTCCAGAGGGGAGGAGGTCAAACAGTTCTATGTCCTCTGTAGAACTGTATCAGCAGCTCCTGGGGCAGGTCGAACTTCCTGAGCAGGTGCAGGAAGTACATCCTCTGCCGTGCCTTCATGGTAATGGTCCTGATGTCGGCCACCCACTTCAGGTCCTGGAAGACGGTGGAGCCCAGTTACCTGAAGGACTCTACTGCCGATCCAGTGCTGCTGAGCATGGTTAGGGTGGTAGGGTCAGGGGTCCTCCTAAAGTCCACTGCCATTTTCAGTTTTGAGTGTGTTCAGCTCCAGGTCCACAGAGCCAACTGTTTAAACCCTTGTCTGTAGGCCGATTCATCACCATCTCGGATGAGACGTTGAGAGATGACTGTTGTGTCATCTGCGAACTGAGTACTTGTATATGTACTCGATTACATTGTGTCACTGTTTCATTGTTTGCTGTGAAATCAGGCTTGAATTGTTGAGGGCATGTGAGAACTGACAGATGTATATATATGTGTGTGTGGGTGTGGTTGTGTGTGTGTGTGTTTGTGTGTGTGTGTGTGTCGGCCCCCACTGATGATCTACTAATGACAAATGGATGGAACGAGGCAGCGGAGCCCTCGACGGGGAGCCAGCCGTGTGAAGTCAACTGCAAAATTGATATTTGAGGACAGCTGATGCATTGTGGGAGCCAGGTCTGCTCAGTGTCACCGCTGCTACACTGACTCTGTTTCTATCACGGCTTCATCAGGAGGAATGTTCTCTTCCTAACCATGTGAGGAAGGTGAGGGAATTGTCTTTAGAAAATACTCTCACAGCCGCGGGGAGGATGTTCGCAGCATGGGCGGGGAGTTTAGACATCTGTAAAATTAATCTGAATCACTGAAGCGGCTCAAATTAATGTTAGCATGGAGATGACCTCCAAAGTTTGGTATTGAACTAGGTGGTACAGCAAAAAAGGCAGTTTTGCTCATAATTCTGATTATTTCCTACATGCAGTGACATTAAAGACAAATCCCTTTTTCTGGTTCATATCTTGGGACATTTTTAGGTTCACAAATTCTTCAGCAATTAGCCATCAAGCCACTGCCATAGTTATTAAGTTCAGCTTACTTCTGGGACCATAATGTCCACTTCAGCTCTGTTCGCTTTGTTCAGTTTTATGCTGATGGTCTTGTTATTCCAAGATGCAAGCAGACCAGCAAGCAGGAAGTCAGTGCTACTGTATTTATTTAACTACTATAATGTTTCTATAATTATAAAGGCTCTTTAAGTCTGAGTGAGCTTGATAAGGTATTTGTGTATAAATGTTTTAACTTAAATTAGATAATCTGCCCATCGATTTTGGGCTGTGCTGTTGGCTCTAGTGTCTTATTAGGTTTTCATCCTCCTTTCAAACAGTATCACACACAGGCAGTGTGATAATGAAACAGGTATTAAATTGCCTTCAATGAGGAATTAGAAAGATGTTTACAACAACACTGTGGACAAATCAAATGGCGGTTGCTCAGGTCTGCACCACAACACATTAAAACTAAAACTTATCTCCTGGTTGAGAGAATCTTATCTTGACATAATGAAATTAAACACTATATAACATACTTCTGACAGTAATTTTTACATGACAAAATGTAATATACAGTAAATACTGGTTTTAGAATTGTACATTGTAAAATGAGCAGAAAAATGACATTTGATTCATAAAGTACTTAAGACACATGAATTACTAAAAATATACATATTCCATTTTTTGTAAATGCTTCAGTTTGTGTCTCTGGGGTTTCAGTGTGAGAAAACATTTTTGCATGTATAAATAAAAATAAATACAAACCGTGTAAAAGTGAACAGTTTCTCCTCTAAAAGGATCAATGACACTAAACTACACCTGGCTTTGTTTTTCCTGC
>NW_018127899.1:2382346-2391462 GCF_001952655.1 Monopterus albus | reverse complement strand
CTGCGTGTTCCTGCGACACTGAACGATGAAACTCTCTGCGCTGATTTATTTCACACAAAACGTTTATTTATCGCAGCAACTCACGTCCTTCTGCTCGGTGTGGATTTAAAACAGAAACCTGCGGACAGTTTCCTCTCGGGACCAAACAGTGCCTCCCTCTGCGGCCATGATGGATGATGTAGGACATGTTTCCCAGGAGGCAGAGCGTCTCACTGCAGGTTAAACAGCACTCAACATGGAGCTGCTGCACAGATGTTTGATTTCTGACAGTGTGGAGCAAAATCTGAACCAGAAACAGCTTGTGCGGCATGAATCCCACTGCAAAAAAGGTTTGAAATTATTATTTTATTATTATTATTAATAATAATAATAGCTGTATTTATATAGTACAATTCATGCATAGAATGACACACAGAATGAAAATAATAGTTTAAGATCTTGTCATAATCATGATATATGCATCCAAACATGTGGTATTTATCTGATGAGATAGAACAAAAAGATGAAGAAAACACTGGAACAAAGAGAGAGAGAGAGGAAAGACTTTTCAGACATGAAATGAAAATTAATTCACCACCAAATATATTTAGTGGAGACAGAAGAATGTGAATAAAGTCACAACAATCTAAAATGGCGTCAGAGTTTTGTTGTTTTGACTTTTTATTCAGACTCTGTGTTTGGACACGTCTTGGTTGAGCTGCACATCCCAAATGTAGATTTTAAGAATCAATGTTTCATCTCAGATCAGTGTCTTTAGGAGAAAAGAGACTGAGCGGAGCTGATTATTTCTGTCTTTTACATGGTGCTGGATGGATATATTTAGCATGTTTGGATCTGTGATTAAATGTAGTATTTCAGGTGAAAGACATCTAAATAAAACCTCAGGCGATCAGTCATCCTACAGCTCTGAATCAGTCACATCTGAGAGGAGCATGTTTCATCCTGGCATGTGGAGCTACATGCTCATATTTCAGTGGTGTTTATCACCGCAGGGCGCTGCACTCGTCTTCAAACTGCCAGCAGGAAAAATTACTGCGGCTTTTTAAAAACTCCAGTGATGTCAAACAAGGTTTAATTTAGGAAATGAGACACTAAATTTCACTGCTGAATTCTGCACATGATAAATGTGTCTAGGATGTAATTTAGTGTGTAAAGTGGAGGAAAAACTGAGGTATGGGGAGCTCAGGGGAGACGAGTGATGCTTTGTCTGTGGCCTGCTGGGAGCGTGGCGAACAAATCGCCACTCCGTCCCCGTCCACAGATGTCACAGGAGCCAGCTGGGACCGCCACCTCAGTCCTTATCTAACCTTCAACAAACCGCTCTGACTCCAACATTAATCATCTGCAGGCAGTATCGTCTCTCTGTCTCAGAGGGACTGACCACCGCTGTCGCTGCCTCCTCCGGGACTCGAGTCGGCACTGTCGTACCTGCCTCTTCCTCTCCTCCGACTGAGCTCATTTGCCTGTTAACACTGGCCTCGTCATCTTCCTCGTCCTTCAGGACTCCTTGATGTCTTTCTGTCCTTGTGACCTCACCTGCCATGTCTCTTTAAGGTTGTCACGTGACCTCACATATTCAAGCTTTCTTTATACAAACCAGGTGATGCCACAAAGATGCCTGCAGAGGAGACACTTCTACTGGGAGATGACGTCTCGCTTATTTTGGGTGAAAGTCGAGGGCGGTGCCACCAGTGGTCTGCCGCAGACTTCACTGTTTACACAGTGGGAATTTTACAGAGGTCAAAGAAAACAGCAATAATTGGTCATCTCTTGTCCTGCACAATTTGTATCACATATGGCTTCAGTGTTCATCTGTCACATGACAAAGATGTCATGTGACGGCCTGGTGCACCTTTGAGATTTATCTGGCAGCAATTTAACATGGTGGTCTCCTATCTAAACAAACACCCGGGTCACTTTGACGGTCTGATTTCTGTCACCTTCAAGTCAGCACAGGTCTGAGTCAGTGTAACAGCTGCACCAGCATAAGGTCGGACCTGCACAGAGGAGCTGGCAGGTCTTGTTCAGCTGCTTCAGAATGGGCTCAAAGAAAATAAAAGCAGTTAAATAAACTACAAAACTCTATGAATTAGGCAGTTTTACATATCCTTAAAAATAAAACAAAATGTTGAATTTTGGTATTTTCAGGAATCCAGGCTGAATGTTTAGATGTGAACTTGTCAGTCAGAGACAAAATTATGCCCTGTAGCTGCCTTTATAAAAACACACTGAGAGGATTCTCCTCAAGGTATTTTTTTTACACATGTTGAGTAAATACAGTAGACACTACAGCTGATCATCTAATACTGTAAAATCAGGTATTAACCTTAGAATTTCAAGGAGGGAAGGACGTGTAGAATGTCTCTCACCCAGTAGAAAATCCAGGTTTACATCCAGTCACGCTGCTTTGCCTTACACATGGCGGAGTGGCTGCACACCTGACATTTTGTTTTTTGTAACGAAAGTGATTTCCTGTCTTTGAGCGTCATCCTCCTCTGAGATCATATGTCAGTGGAACAAGGATAATCCACTACTCCAGTTATAATGAACACAGTGGAAATGCAACATGGAAGTTCTTTGAATATTTATATTTATTTCTTTGAATACTTTAAATTCTTTTTTTTAAATGTACAATTTTTTTAAAATGCACAACACAAAATGACCTAACAAAAGACAAAAAGTCACCATGTTAACGACTTAATGATGCCAGCAGCGTCACGTTTCATGTCTGAAGTGGGCTCTGAGCAGCTTTCTAAAACTGGATCCATTTTTCAAAATAAAAGAACTGTGTCAATCAAAAAAAAATTAAGGAAAAACAAGCTTAGCATTGAGCAATGAGTGGTTTGTGTCGCATTTCTGATCATAGGTTTATCAGTGTTTGTATTAATATTTAGCCTGCACTCACTGATATGAATGGGTCAGATAAAATGTCAGAAACACTGCAGCAAACTGAACATTACAACCATCATGAAGGACGCCGTTGTTTTAGGGCCACTGTATCAGACTGCATTTGTTTTGGCTGCAAGAATCTGCTGTATTAAATCAGACCCTGACTTTACAACCTGCTTCAACTCCCATGGTGCCCCTTGTGTGATATTAAATCAGGATCATCATGGCCTGATTAGTGTTTTGGGGTTTGTTCCTGAGACACAGCATCTGAAGCAAATGAATCATCACGAACTGAATCAGCAGATCATTGCCAATGATCCATTGCCTATATGTGTTGTTCTACAGTCACAGCGACCGCCAGTGGTAAAATCTTCAATGGAAAGTTATTCCAGGTCCAAAAGTATGGAAACAGTGTTTCAGTGAACCTGTGTGTGAAGGTGTGTATGTGTGTGTTCGTATCGGGATCAGAGAACAACAGACTTCCTCTGTTCCAGTCCAGAGTCACCCTGATCCTCTGGAACTTCTTCTGCACTGAGAGGAGAGTGCATGGATTCGATGGGGAGCATGTTCTGTAGTTATTTACACAGAACCATATTGTCCATAATCCATATACGCTTTCCTTCCTCTGGACAGACTCTAACACACCCAGTGACCAGTGTGTACAGTCTCCAACCTCGACATCCCAGCTGTGAGTTCCTGAGGTAAAGCCCTCAGAGCCCAGGACAGAGAAGAGGTCTTTACTCCTCTCTGGGTTGTCAGGCAGCTGCCGTCTCTGTCCTGCTGTCACACCAGTCAGATCATCAGATGAGACAAATGTTGGATCAGCAGTGTTTGGATCCAGGACCACAGGAGTGTAGGAGACCATGTCCTTCAACTTGTTCCAGATGTTGAAGGCCAGGTTGCCCAGGTGTTTGGCCTGGTCTATCAGAGCTCCTGAGGGCAGCTGTGGATCCTCCAGCAGGGGGCGCTGCTGGACTCTTTCCACTGCAGCCTTGTAGCTGTGCAGGAATGAGAGGTCTTCAGCTCTCAGCTGCTCCTCTGTGGCTCTGACTGTGTCTGACAGAGCTGCTATCTTTCTGCTCAGAGCCTCCGTTTTCTCCTTCATCATCTGACTCTTCTGCTCCTCTTCCTCCCTCAGTGCAGCCATCCTGGCCTCCTCTTCCTCTTCTAGATACCGGTGAAGCTTCTGAAACTGCTGCTTAATCTGCCTCTCTGTGTGTCGGGCCTGGACCTGAATGTGTTTTGTTGCTTGATCAAACTTCACTTTAACTTGTTCAGAAACCTTTAACTTCTCCTTTAAAGGCTCCAGAGTTTCCTTCAGTTCCTTCTTGTGTTGTCGTGCAGCTTCATCAATGGGTCTGAACCTGTGCTCACTGTGTTTTTCTGAGTCTCTGCAGACGACACACACTGGCTGCTGATGGTCCAGACAGAAGAGTATGAGCTTCTTGGAGTGGAGACTGCAGAGAAGCTTGGAAGCTTTACGGCCTCTCTCCTGTAAGAAGGACTCACACAGGTCCTTTAACTCAAAGTTGGGAGGTGGATCCTTTGAAAATCTTCTCCTACAAACTGGACAGTCATGGGTTAGTTTCTCTCTCCGCCAGCTCTGCAGACAGTCTTTACAGAAGCTGTGGCTACATGGCAGGATGACGGGATCTTTAAAGATGTTGTGACAGACTGGACAGCAGAGATCCTCCTCTAGTCTGGAAGCCATTTAGTCTCTGAACAAAGCTGAAAACACAGCAGCAGACAGCTCAAACAGGAAATCAGTGATTTCCTGCTCCCTGGAAATTACTTTCTCTTTGAGTCCTTGTTCTTGTAAAACAATTGTTCACTGGGTGGAATCAGGAGCAGCAAGTACTCCCAGTGTTCCCAATGTTTCACTCGGTAGCTGTCCTGGTTTTGTTGTTATGAAAGTGAATCTTACCATTTGTTTCCTGGTTTGCGTCATGAATCAGAGGAGGGGAGGAGCTTCTTCACTGCAGGAACAAACAAGATGGGACACAGTAGAAATGTAAACTACACATACACATACCTTCCTGTAGGTAGATACACAAATCACTTTGTTGGGTACTAAGTGCCAGAATTGTTCAGTATCATCTTTAGCAAACAGTGTGTTTTTCACAGTAGCAGTAAAAGTTATTTTTAACCATGTGTTCAAAAACCACAGAGACATGCAAAACTATCCCAGAGAGACACAATGAGCCAAAATATTTATGACCACATAAAACACAAAATTACAAAAAAACCTAAATTAACACAAATTCCACATTTTTTAAATTGCTTTGTTACATGATATATTTTGCTTTAATAACCTTTTAACAAATTTTTTTCTGGGAGAGAGAGAGAGAACAGAATTCAGCTCTTTTTACAACGTGCAGCTGTAGTGAACACTTCCTCTGCAGACACACACTAATGCTTGAGCTACCTCCTGTCTGATAATACAAAGTGAGGCTTTTCTGGCCATCTCTGTGACTCTTTGTCCGGTATGTCAGATCTGCCCTCTGGGTGATGGAGGGACAGTGCAGCAGAGGAGTGATAACAGGATTACAGCAGCAGGGAGGAGGCAGCAATCGGACATCTTTTGTTATAAAACGGCTGGTTCTTCCAGAGCTCCGGAAACTAAAACGGATTGATTCACAGCCCAGTGGAGACTCCTGAATGTCACCTTTGTCTCTGCTTCACTGGACATCAGAGTGACAGATATACTGACAAGGAGGACACATTATACCTACGCTGTCCAGTCTTCATAAGAACAGCAGCAACATCTAGTCCAGTGTTCTGATGTCCCGAAAAACATGCCAATCTCCATATTGTTAGGCGAAATCTGTTGGTCCTGTTTTGTCACAGTATTTAAAATCTCAGATTCTCACAGCAACACAGAGTTGCTGCTCAAAATGAGAGATGCCCTGAGCTGCTCCCAGTGGCTATCAGGCATCTTGTAACAGATATGAATCAGCTAAAATGAATCAGATCAAAAACCAGTCCTTTCTTTAATGTACTCTCTCTTGCCCGTGTTTTGTCCACCTCAGCTTGTTTTTGCAGCGTTGCTCTGATTTATGACAGCTGGGCTCTATGCTGTATTTCACTCCATATACAAATGAAAATTAAAGTGTCTGAATGTGAAAAATTGTTGTGCCAGTGCAAAATAAACAGATCTGCTACACAGCAAAAACTGGAGTGCTGAAATTTCAGAGTTAAACATTTCGGAGTTGATTTCAACTATAAAATGTTGGAGTGTTGGAGGCACTTGACAGAGCTGGTTGTGTCAGCGTTAGCTTAACTCTACACTCTACCCACAAATGTCAGTGCTCGATGATGATCTCTGACTTTTTTGTAAAATAATAGTCTATATGAGAAGGACAGACTGAGGTGAAACATCAACTGAGCCCTCAGGACCTCTTTCCTATGTACCTTACACTCTGTAGTCAAGCTTCCATCCAAATTTGCTACAAATGTTAACCATACCTCCATCTACTACTGTGAATATTGTCTCCACTGCACCAACTTAATCAACCTTCTTGCAATGACTTTTTTACCCCTGGAAAAACAAGTTGTGAAACATCATCGGTCACCTACTGTCCCAATTCAGAGTCTGCATAAATGCTGTGCAGGGGAGCCCCCGTAGCTGTAATTAGAACTCACGTCAGCATCCAGTTCATAAGTAGAGCAGTGTAACTCAGTATCGGAGCTTTATGAAAACTGGGCTGTTGAACCATGATGGAAATGAAACATAGACACATCCAGTGAACAGAAGGGGTCACAATAAATAAGGGCAATAAAACAGATTTGGAAAGTGAAAATGGAATACACTATGAGAGGAGTTCAGGTGTAGGTGTTTTATTTTCACACGAGGAGATGAGGTCAAAGTCAGTGGGTGGGGCCGAGCTATCCAGCGTCCCCTCTCAGTGTCTTAATGAGAGCTGACAGGATGGAAATGGGCTTTTAAAGAAACTGGCAGAGGAGGTGACTCTTCTCATTGAAGCGTCAGATGAGTGGTCAGAGGCTGCAGCTGTTGGCTTTATAAGGACGGAGGGAACAATGAGGCCTCTGCAGCTCGACCTTCTAGCTGATTTTCACTTTGTTCAGAAGGTAAAGTTTGTGTAGAGCACATTGGCACACTTCAACAACATCTCAACCAGATCAGCTTCCCTGGATTCTTTCATGGATGTTCATGACCCACAGACGATGAATCAAATCAAATACATCAGAAGTTCAAAATAAAAGTCCTTACTTTGTTTCTCTAAACACTGCTCCTGATTCCCACAATGGTTTTTATTGCTGAGAAACACTGCTGGAATTTCAAATGTGAGGAGTTGAAGGATACACACAGAAATACTTGTACTTCTATCTTTGGGAGGACACCCATACAGTATGTTGTGAGGACATACTGTGTTCCCTAGCCCTCTACACTAGCCCTTAACCATCAGAACTAAATGCCCAACCATAACCCTTACCCTAACACCTGACCTAAACCTAATTCCAACCTAAACCCTACAACTGACTCTTAACCCTCTAAAAGGTGCTTCAGAAAGTGAGAATCAGCCAAAATATCCTCACTTTTCAAAAATGTCCTCATTCTGTAGCAATACTTTTTGGCCCTTACTGTATAGCAAATACAAGAACACACACACACAGCACACCAACCCTCTCGCAACTCAGGTCACATTTTAATGGCATCATGGCAGCGAGGCTGGCAGGGTTCAACAGTGCTCCGCTGAGCTTTGCCAAGTCTGTTTTAACATTCACAGGCTGGTCCACAGACACAAACACAGTTTACATCAGGACTGTGAGGATCCAGATGAAAACAGCTCTGATGTGTTTGTGGTGAGAAAAAGCAGCTCTGCCAGGAATCCTGTCTAGAGTGACACCACAGAACAACCTTTATTTATTACAGTGAATACTCAAGGACATATTTAAAAGAAAATTCTGGTTTACTACAGTGTGGGTTTTATTGTTTGCAGTTTTGTCCATTATTACTTTAGAGAACTTAATCTAAATCAGAGCAGAAGTAAGAAAACCTCATTTAAAATTCCACTAAAACATATTGTGCTAAGGATGGTAGAGTTTTGTAAAAATATGATTTTATATTCAATATTTATGTTTTCAGTAGC
Source organism: Monopterus albus (assembly GCF_001952655.1). Classification (NCBI taxonomy): domain Eukaryota; kingdom Metazoa; phylum Chordata; class Actinopteri; order Synbranchiformes; family Synbranchidae; genus Monopterus; species Monopterus albus. The sequence continues at coordinate 2,383,462 of NW_018127899.1, read as the reverse complement.
TTTTTTCTTGAGTCGCAGCTCAACAGAGTCAAGGGTTTGCAGCCTGTTCTGTAACAACAGCAGGACAGAGAGGCCTGAAAGCTGTAGATGGTTTTACACAGCAGAGATTACAACTAGAAAGTGAGAATTACTTTAGACAGAGAATGTTGATGAGTTTTTTGGACACAGCACTGCACTGCTGCACTTTCTTCATGTGAGCTCACAAAGTAAATGCTTGGCTGTTAAAATCAGAAGGGTTACAATTCCTAATGTCTAGTGTTGTAGTGGATAGAGATTTATTTTAGAATACCTAAAGTAAACCTCAGCAATACACCTAAATCATTTGAGGAAGGCAGATGAAAGAAATGTTGAGTTGCACTGAGTTACACTCTCCATTGGAAACTGTCTTCGAGGGAGAGGATTTAAGGTTTGCCTGAAAAGCTGCTAGATTTGTTGCTACATGCTTTAAAAAGCCACTAAGCAGGTTTTAGATTTTAGATCAAGCGAAGCATGCAAAGTTAGCAACGCTGTGATTGGATAGAGTGTTAGCAGCCACATTAGTTGAGCCACAAAGTTTGCATATGATTAGAAGGTAAGACAGACAGGCCCAACCCATACCTGGCTATAAAGTAATCAGTAAACCGCTTCAAGTCTTCACTAAGACATATGTGGGACCACTGTGGAAATGCAAACACTAGGGATTGAGCATTTTTTTGTTGTATCTTGTGCAAAGTCTTGCTACAGACTTGCTTTACCAGTTGAAACTAAGATGTATTGACTCAGGATTATAATGGGTTACAGTAATCTCACTGGAATGAAATAAAAGCACAGACGATGCAGCAAAAAGTGTAGGAAGCAAGACTAGACATCAGCTGAGCCCTCAGGACCTCTTTCCTATGTACCATAATGTGCTCGTTGTCATTGCATCAAACAAACATTAAAGCCACAGCGATGACTCCCTACTGGTCCCTTACTGGTCCTGGGCGATGGGTAATGTAGAGGAGGAGCAGATTCCTTTTCACTGTGTAAAAAGTGGGCTAATAGTGCTGAGGAGGAGAAGTAGGCCAGAATATAAAGTTAATAAATAAAACAGGATAATGTAAGAGCAGTGAAGCCTCAGAGAGCTCAGCCTACATT
>NW_018127899.1:2381745-2382329 GCF_001952655.1 Monopterus albus | reverse complement strand
TTTGAAGCTTGAAAACTGACGAATGCAGCAGGAAAACGTTTGAAAGGTTGTGTCTTAATCTGAGTCCTGAGGTACGAGCTGTAGATGTAAACTGCCTTTACACAAAGATGCACCCTAGTGCGTATATCTGTACATTCACAGTTAACTACGTCTGCACTACCAATAAATAAATAAATTCATTCATTAAAAAAATCAAATCTTTATTTTGTGATGAATTATATCATTATATTGAAAACACTGTCACCTCAAAACAACCAGTTTTCTAGATTTAAAGTTTTTCAGTTAGCACAGTTTTCTTCAGCAAATTACACGCTCCTTGTACTTTCATACATCACAAATGTTGACAAATTTCTCTGATGAAATGTAAATACGGAAAGTTTGTGAAGTTCGCGCAGTTTCAGATTTATTTTTTAATTCTCGTAAGATTTCCCACGGTGTCTGATAAACCCAGGTACAGTGGGACAGGACGTGGTGTCTCTCAGCTACACCCCCCTCCACATTCCAGCTTCTCCACCCTGTGTTGTCAAAGTACGGTCTGTAAATCAGCCCCGCCTGCCGCCTAGCCAAGGTTAGAAGAAGGGTTT
>NW_018127899.1:2364820-2381700 GCF_001952655.1 Monopterus albus | reverse complement strand
AGCTAAAAGTCTGAACCAGCAGCTGCCAGAATCAAGAGGTGGCATCTTTTGCACAGAGAGAGTGGGACAAAGAAAGAGCAACAACCAGGGTTAACATGGGTTTGGCTGTTTGACAAGGAGAGGGTTAAAAGCAGACAGAGGACTCAGACTGGATCCAGATGCGGGGTTCTTCCTTCTGGATGTGTTCGCATCTAAAGCTAACCTGTTTGCCACCTAGCAGGGCCAGGATTTTACCTTTGTGTTGAATTAATGTGATTTTAATTTGGGAGGAACTGGAGCTTTGTCTAACATCAGTGCTTTGTGCCACATCAACATTAAACAGAGCTTTCTACTGGACTGACACATTTACTGTTAGCCAGCTAATGTTAGCTTCTGACCAGAGGCTGCAGTTTGTACAGTTTGTCCCAACCAGGCATCTGTAGTTTATGTTGTAGCTAGGAAAGGACAGGGACAGTGCCTGAGGACTGACAGACTTGGGTGGTGGTTCCCATTTTTCACACACTACTCAGCCTCCTTGAGAAATCCAATGCCAGGGTGCTGGAAAGGAGGCTCCAACTGATTGTCGAACCTCAGATTCAGGAGGAACAACTCTTTACTCTTGCAAGAATACTGGAGGGATCTTGGGAGATTGCCCATCCAGACTACATATGCTTTGTGGACTTGGAGAAGGCCTATGACAGGGTCCCTCGTGGGATCTGGTGGGGGGTACTTCGGAAGTATGGAGTACCAGGTATCGTTGGTACGAGCCATCCATTCCTAGTATAAACAGAGTGAGAGCTGTGTCCGTATAGTCAAACACATTCCCAGTTAGTGTTGGCTTTTGTCAGGGTTGTAACTGATCCAGTTTGTGATTTTAATGGACAAGATCTCATGGTACAGATGGGGGGAGGAGAACGTCTGGTTTGGAGACCACAAAATTTCATCTCTGCTATTCACTGATGATGTGGTTTGGCTGGCTTCATGACCTCCAGCATGCACTGGGGCAGTTTGCAGCCGAGTGTGAAGTGATGGGGATGAGAGTTAGCACCTCCAAGTCTGAGGCCATGGTGCTCTGGTGGAAAATGGTGGACTGTTCCCTCTGGGTTGGGAGTGAGTTGCTGCCTCAAGTGAAGGAGTTTAAGTATCTCGAGGTCTTGTTCATGAGTGAGGGTAAATCGAGTGTGAGATTGACAGGCGGATAGGGGCAGCATCAGCAGTAATGCAGACTTTGTACCAGACCATCATGGTGAAGAAGGAGCTGAGCAAAGCTCTCAATTTACCAGTCCATTTATCCAACCCTCACCTATGGTCACAAGCTGTGGGTAGTGACAGAAAGAATAAGATCACAAATGCAAGTGGCTAAAATGAGTTTCCTTTGCAGGGTGACCGGACTTGGCCTTAGAGACAGGGTGTGGAGTTCGGACATCCAGAAGGGGCTCGGAGTAGAGCCACTGGTCCTTCACATCTAAAGAAGCCAGTCGAGGTGGTTCAGGAATCTTATCAGCATGCCTCCAGGGCGCCTCCCTTTGGAGGCCTTCAGGACGTGTGCAGGGTGTATTTATTTATCATTGCACATTGTCTACATTCATGTTTAATTTTGTTCACCTATGCGTAATTATTGTTCATGGATTTAGTGTCAGAATATGGATTCACAATGAGCTGGAGTGCACCTCACCCTCTGTCTCGTCAACACCATCCCACAGCAGCTTTAAGCACAATAACAAATTAATTGTAAAACAACTAAGTTTCCTAAGTTTCTGAGTAAATTGTGGTGTGTGGTTCATAAAGGTAATTAGATGTTTTTGTGGAGACTTATTTTGGAATATTGGATCTCAAATTAGGTTGTTTTAATTAGTTTATCTGTTATTTTCTGGAAACTATTTAGAGATGATATAGATATGAAGATTTATATTGTGTTTATTAGTTTGTTAAGTAGCCAGCTTGGACTTTCAAGTCCTGTTCACGGTAATAATCATGAGTTTATGGTCATGACACATACATTTTACCTAGCCCCACCCAAATATTTTCTTGTTTTAAAGAGAACAATCTTGTTATAAAGAGAACACTTTCTCATTACAAAAGAAACACTGTGCATTTTTTGTTCTCATGGTGGCAGCAGCACACTGCCATATTTTGATCATATCAGTCATCTAGCTGTTGTTTTATGCTGTGACTGTATCATTCAGCTTCACCATCTTATTCATCAGTTCGTTTGCTACCACCTGACTTGTAACATACATAGTTGTATAAATAAAACTACCTTGACTGGGTTTAAAAGACACTTTAGTCAGACTATGCAAAACAGTTTTCATGTTTAAAATAACATCCCGCAGAGAAGAGAAAGTTGAGTTTATGATAAATGTAATTGTCTGAGGGTGATTTAGTGGTGATTGTGTGCTCTGATTTACTGAGATTTCCTAGGCTGCTTCTGTTCAAATACATCTGATAAAAGTCAACAAAGTTTTATGTTCTTATCATAAAACCGCTCAGTGTGATTTTCTGCCTTCTCCACCAGACTGATGTTCAGCACAACAGAAACACCAACAGCTTCACTGCTCCTCATACATGTTTTATCATTAATCATACAATGTTGCTTTGCTCAGTTAAGACACTTATCACAATGTGTTCATTTTGTTACATGGATATGGTTTTGTGGGGGCTTCTGAAAGTCCTGTCCCCTAAAAATGTCTCATCGCTGGCTCTGTTCATCTTTGGTCTGTGCCAAACAAAAGAAATCAACCCAGCTGCTAACTCTGATTTTCAAAGCTGGAAAATAATAATTTTGTCCATTTTGTCCTTGAAAGAAGCTCCAGCTGCAGTTTCCATAGTTCACCCATGTATGAAGCAGGAAGCGCTGACGCCTCGCCCTGTGGCTCTGAAAACGGCTGATGATTGGTTGTCAGCAGCTGTGGCGGCAGCAGATGCTCCGCTTGACAATGACGGGCGATGGACAATGGGAACCAGTATGTCTCTGGGGAACATCTGTCCTCACCGCCGCTGTCAGGAGACCTGGACAGCAGAAAGAAAAGCAGCATTAGGATGGAGGCGGAGCGTCTGAGGCCGCCATGGAGAAAACTCTCTATGTGAAGTGTGTTTGGACTTGGTAAAACAATAAGTATAAAAATAAAACATGACTGTGTCTGCTCCAATACCAGTCTTCAGGATTGACTTGGGACATCTACAGTAGACACTATTCATTGTTACTCTCAACTTTCAGAATACATGGGAACAAATGAATGCCCAATATGCTCAGTGAAAACTAGTTTAGCGCAGGGATCCCAGTAAACTTCACAGGTTAAAATAAAAGCACCAGAAACACAAAAGACAGCAACAATATCAAATAAAACCGAATGTTGTGCATGTTGTGTGTAATTCTGGTTGTGCTCATTAGCTTAAGTGCAGTTAATGTTGATAAAGCGAAGTCTTACTTAGAACACTGTGCATCTGTTCATTAAGAAAAGAGCTTCTCTAATGAAATATATAAAATAATTCACATAAAAGCATGAAGATGAAGTTGTCAGGTGAAGTCTGTCGAGCTGAAACTCCTCCACAGCGGCTCAGTTTGAATCCTCAGCTTAATGTTTTCCTTCTAGCTGGTGTCAGCGAGTGTCTCGACCGAGCCACTCTGCTGGACTTCATTAGAGGAAATGAGCCTCACACAAACCACAGAATTAAAAACCCACACAGTCCTTCATCCAATTAGCACAGAGTCACTGACAAGAGTGGAATTTATAGAACAACATGTCTTTGCATGTTAGAGATACAGGGGGAGGAGGGAACAAGGTAGTGCCTGTGTTGGGGACTATTTATAGCAGCAGATTAATCCCCATTTGGTCTCTACTGAGTATTTCCAGCAGCAGGACGGTGTATGTGGGACTGAGTCAAAAAGAAATACAGTGTGTGTTCATGAAAATGAAGTGCAGCAGTGTGGGTCACTGATGTGTTTTAATAGTTAACAAAGGAGCTTGAGGGCACAGAGCAAGAACATACAGCTGGGTGACAAACTAAAGCACAAACCAGAATATAGACCAGCGAGGCCTCGTCAGGGCCGAGTCTCCAGAGCGATGTCAGGTCTCCTCTGTCGCAGGATGAAACCTCCTCCTTCCAGACCAGATCCCCTCATTGTGTCCGACCCGCTGTGTCCGACCCACTGTGTCGTCCTCATGAAGCCATTCAGTGACCTACAGCTGCAGCCATGAGTCAGTTCACTGGTAGAAAATGAACCTCAGCTATTTAGAAGCAACAGTCACCGACATGTTCTGGTTCCACCTTCTTTAATGTGAGGAGCTGATGCTTTTCTTTGTCAGACATGAGAATCAGCTGAGTCTCTGTGGATCTGTTGGTTGGACACAACAAGACGTGTGGAGACGCCACCTTTGGCTCTGGAGAGTCACAGTGGCACTTTTCCCAGTGTCTGACATTCTGGGGCCAAACAGATCAATCAGATCATCAGGACGATGATCAGCTGATTGATCAGTGATGCTGCTGGTTGGGTTTCGTTTCACTTATCATCCATGGGTTTATCAGGTTTTGGACACAAGCTTTTCATGAGGTTTGTTTACAAGAAGAATAACATTTTAGAGTGTTATGATTTATTAATGGAGCTGCAACTGATAAAATAATATTTTAGCTGAATGATTCATAACCTTTGGTCTTTCTGAGGCTGCACTACACCACACTCTCATGTGACAGCAGCTCCACCCAAGATGCAGCTTTTGTATCTCACAGAGTGGACACGTTCTCCTGAAGACTCTGGGACTGATTAAAAACAAGATGCTCTGGGGACGAGTGGGGCCACTTTCTGTCTGTCCCAGTGAAGGCAGAGCTCTTTGTAATTGCTTCCAGGTGAAGATTCACATGAAGGAGAAGCAGCAGTGGCAGCAGCATCCATGAGCCGCTCACCTCTGAATTATTCATGTCCCACATGTTTGACTGCAGCCGGAATCCTTAAAAAGCCGTAGGAGTCGGACAAAGATGAGCTGGATTACATCGAGAACCATACATCACTCTGAAACAGTATCAACATTCACACTGTCCCTAAACACTCATCTGCTCACAGCTGATTAAACATGGACTTGAGGGTGCGTTTGGAACATTTCAAATGCTACTTAAACTCCTGCAGTCACAGCACATGTGAAGAGTCTTTGCAGAAAAAATGCTGCTGCTGTGATACACTAACCTCACGGCCCAAATTCATTAAGCAACTCACTGTCAGGCTGTTGTGAATAGAACCCAAGTGCAGAGACCAAACAGGAAATGGTTGCTTCAGGAAGAGCACATGGCAAAAGGCCATGAGTGTGTGAGGTCAGCACAAAGACAAAAACATGAATGGGCACTGGCCTAGAGGTCATAATGTGAACCAAGCTGAGCCAATAGGCACTTTCAGGCCAAACAGTTCTGGGGACTTAGTTCTAGAGACTACCCAAATGGGGAGCACCCCCAGGAGCTACACACCTTCATGGGCTTTTTCCTGTTTGCATTCGCTCCGCCAGTCGGAACACTGAAGTAAAGTTATATTAAGCCAAGTGTTAGCGATTAACATTAGGAGCCAGTAACCCTCTACAGAGGCTTCATAGGCAGACTGCAGCTCCTCGTGTTGGTGATGGCTATTGATCGCTGTTGTTTACACGACTAACATGTTTTATTTTTTTAAATGTACATGTACGTAACTCATGGTTCCTACTGTGCTTGGAGCGTACCTCCCCTGAAGAAGGAGCTAAAACAGTCCCTCCAAATGGCCTATTATCATTCTCAGTTCCTGCGGTGCAGACACACAAAAAAGAGGGTCCATCAGTTCTATGAACAGGTCTATGAAAAGCCTCCTGCGGTCCAAACGTGCCCAAACTGGCAACTAGACAGAAGAACCTAAAGGCACATAAAGAGGAGAAGCAGGGGTGGGGCAGGTAGTGATGGTGAGAAAACAGACAAAGGAAGGCCATGAAAGTAAGAGGAGGATGACATATTCATTTAATCACACACTTTTTCTGTATCTATTTATTTTATGGGCATATTTCTTTTACATGTGCAATAATTTATTTATAATTTTTATGCATTGATTGCTATATTTTTTATTTATGCATTTGCTTATTTATTTCAACACTTATTCTTCTATTTGTGTAACCATTTATTTATTCATTTCTGATTTTGTGAACACTGATTCATTTTCTTCAGTCATTTTTCGTCCTCCACATTAAGAGACCCGTCCACTGACTGTTTTCTGTGAATCTCTGGTTGTTTCTTGTGTTTACCTTCGGTTCTTTTTTCTGTTTGTTTAAACACCTGGCTGTGAATTAAAAACTCCCTCCCAGTGGGAGAATGAGGAAGCGACGCATGACAGGTGTTTCGTTCTCATCCTCTTACTATAATTGACCCCACTGGGCTGTCAGGCTTTAGTGAGAGCCAATCAGAGTGCAAGATTAAACTGTGTGGTCACAGCAGGTCATGTGAAACCAACAACAGGAGCCAGGAAGTGAGATCACCTCGTGACATCCAGGTGTTTTGGTTATCGTGTCATCGGTGAGGTTCAGCCAGTTGTTTCAGTCAGAGCTATTTGTGTTTAACTTTAGTGTGTGAAAAGCTGTGCTGACATGTGAGGGGAAAGTCCTTCAGCACAGAGAGGTTTAATTTTGTTATTTAATTTAATTTAGTGAAATAAATGAAACACTAATGTGTCCAAGAAATGTTTTAATGTGTTATTATTTGGTTGTTGTGTGTTTATCAGTGTATGAGATAGTTAATCAGTACTGGAAAGCTGGAAAATGTTATTTTCTATTTCTATACCTCTGCCTAAAAGAAATCCTGTTCCACCCTCAGTGAATGCTGGAGATCTTACATGAACAAAGAAGCGAAGCATTTTTATCCAGTATATCTTGAAGCTATTTCTTAGTGGTTCTGTTTTGGAGCAAAATCAATCGCATCCTGGAAACTAACAAAAAACTAATAACTAACAAAAGCTGTCTTCAGTTTTAAGGGATTTGTGGAAAATAAGACTGCATCCTTTAGGCAGCTTTACAGTTAATAAAACATGTTTGTTGTGTCTCCTTCAGCCTGACAGGTTTGTGTCCTTTGGACATTTTGGAATCTTCGCCAGAACTTAAGATGAAGTGCTGCGAGTTGGAACAACCTGAGTCTGAGATGAACAGGTGTCTTCAGATAGAACTGGAGGGATTGAACCTGCTGAGCAGCTGCAACATTTCATCCCCCAACAGTCATATATGAACATTACAGTCAGTGGAGCAGGCGTGTAATTTGCCATCATCAAGGTATAATCAGGCAGATCTCATTTGTGCTCGCTGCACCTGGAAAGTTCTTTTTTTGTTCTTCCACAGCGTAACTGTCCTAGGATACAGTGTCTGACTTGTCTGCACAGTATGTTTCTGTGTCTTTGTGTGGAGAAGCCTCCTATGTGGCTGACACCTGCAGAGGTACTTTGAATTCATTTTCAGTCACACCAGGAGAAAAAGACAGAGAAGCAAATGACAGTATGCTCAGTCAGACAGAAATTCTATTCTCCTTGGAGAAGACAACTATTATCTTTGAGTGTGATGCAAATTCAGAAAGAGAATACCCTGTAAATTGTTTTTGTAGAACAGGAGAGATGACAGCTGCAGCACATCCTTGCCTTGTTTTCTGTCAATTTGACTGAAATCTCCCTGTAAACACTCTGAGGTAGCAGTGGAGGAGGGATCTGCGTTCCAGTTGGCTACATATCCACCTTCATTAAGCTCCAAACACTAACACGTGTGGACGCTGCTGTTGCTTCCATCCATCCATTATCTATAGTGCTTATCCTAACAAGGACTGGGGGGGCCGGAGCCAATCTCAGCTGACACTGGGCGAGAGGCGGGGTCCACCCTGGACGGGTTGCCAGTTCGTCACAGGGCTGACACTTAGAGAGACACCTACACTCACTCCTACAGGCAGTTTAGAGTCTCCAGTCAACCTAAGCTGCATGTCTTTGGACTGTGGGAGGAAGCCGGAGCACCAGGAGAGAACCCACGCAGGCACAGGGAGAACATGCAGACTACGCACAGGAAACTTCTCGCTGTGAGGTGACAGCGCTAACCACTGCACCACCATGCCGCACCCCAAGGGGCACAATGCATAATGTAACACAAGGTCAAATAACATAACGTAGCACTAACCACTGCGCCGCTGTGCCGCCCTGTTGTTACTTCCACTTCAGCATAATTCACATCAGATCAATAATTGATCAATATCATAGTTGTGGACCAAGCAGTATCAAATAGCAGATGAAAGATAAGTTGTCTCCCAGTCCCACTGACAGAATTGAATCTGTCTGGATAATTTACTGGATCTCTGTTTGGTTCAGCTTTGATATGTATAAAACTAAGACATTTCCACACACACTTGTAAAAGGCCTCAAACTATTGTTCCTAAATATCTCGGCAGTGGCCGTCTTCATTTTGTGTCTCCTTGTAATTGCTTTGTAGCATTTTTATGACTCTTTGTGGTTGTTTTGCATTAGTTTGTAGTCACTGTGGTCTTTTGCAACTCTTTGTGGTAATTCTTCACATGTTGTGTTTTTGCACTAGTTTGGTGACTGTGCAGTTGTTGTGTTTCCCTTTTGGGTCATTCTGCATTTATTTGTAGTCATTTTGTATGTCTTTGTAGTATTTTTGTGTCTTTCTGGAGTTGTGTTCATCAAGTGTTCGCTGAAGGGTTTTTTCTTTGGTTTTCCTTTAATACTGTAAGGTCTTGACCTTGCTATGTAAGGTGCTCTGAGATTGTTGTTGTTGTGAACTGGCTCTATACAAATAAACCAGAATTCAACAGAATTTTGTGTCTCCTGGCAGTTATTCTGTTTATGTGTGTGTCTTTGTTGTTGTTCTGTGTTTCTTTGTGGTTGATTTGAATCTATTTGTAGGTGATTTGGGTCAGTTTGGTCTTTGTGAGTCTTTCTGGAACAGCGGACTGAGCGATGTATAAAGGAGTCCACGTTTTCAAGTGAGAAACCATAATTGAGACAAAGTATATAAAATACAAAAGCCCAAACAGACAACAATCAGATGACAGAAATGAGCTTTGCCATGTTGTCAGTCATACATCAGTTTAAATTACACAACAACAAAGCGTTCAGTTACCAGTGTGTGTGTGTGTGTGTGTGTGTGTGTGTGTGTGTGTGTGTTATCTGCTGTTTCCATGATAAACACTGCAGCTGGGAGTAAACTGGAAAACAGTGTAATTGCTTTCTGATGAATCGTGGCTGGTTGTGAGAAAGAATGAGCTCTGTTTCTATTTATTTCACTTCCCAAGTAAAAACAACCCAGAAATCATCTCATTAATATTGTAACCCTGCAGCTTCTTCAAATATTAAAGCGAGCTATGAGGCCATTTTTAATATCCCCACAGCCTATAGATGTTTAAAATCCTCCTGAGGGATCACAGTCCGGCACCAAAGCACAGGTGAGTGTGAAACTGTTTTAATAAACTTTGAAATCGCTAAGAAGAAACGGTTCTATTTGTATCTTTATCTACTGTGAGAGATGCTGCACCTGGAGCAGGTTAACACACACGACTAAATGGCCTCATCCTGCATCACTGGAATCTGCTTCATCTTCGCTGGCAGCACTTTATTTTACAGTTGTTTCCTCGTAGTCTGGTATTAATTAAAGAAAAAATGAGACAATGCTCTGACGATGTCATTTTACTTAGCTCACTTAGTTGTGTTGAATTTATTACAGATTTAATGGATGGGTGGATGGGTTACTGAACAGGCCTATTGGGCAACGAAAGTCTATCAAATGACTACAGAAAAACACAAAACAAGAAAAACAGCTACAAAGAGTTACAAAACCGTTAAAAAAGACTGACAATGACCCCATACACAGCAAAATGACTACTAAAATGTAGAAGAATGACTACAACAGAGGCAAAGTCACTAAAATTTGTCCCAAAGCAAGTATAAATACATGCAAAACGACCACAGTGAGGTGCAAAAGAAGTAAAAATTAACAAAAAAGGGCTAGAAAGAGACACAAAACAACCACGAGAAGACAGACTGACCACATGTAGCTGACCAATCTGTGAAGTGTAGGAGAGGTAGGGGCCTCATGTGTCTGTGCTCAGGGGCCCATTGTGCCATAATCTGTCCAAGATTTACTAAACCCCAGTGAATAGTCATTACTCATCTGTTTATTTTTGGAAACGCTTTTCTACATTTATGCCAAACTGAACATTTGTCTGTGGACACTCTGTGTAGTCCACCTCCTGCCGTCTGAATAAAGGTCTATAAAAATAGAAAAGTGTGGGTCAACCTTTGAGAGATGTTCAGGATAAAAGCAAGGACATGTTCTTAAACAGTGGATCCCTGTAAGCCTGTAAGCCTCCTCAAGGCTAAGACCATCATTTGTTCCTCCTTTCTTTCTGGCTTTTAATGAACGCTGACTCCTCTCCTGGAGTAAACAGCGGAGTTCCGCGGTGGTTCGCCCGCTCCACCGCTGTGTCTCTCTAATTTAATTTGCTTTACAGAGAGGCAATCAGATCCGCTGTCCTTCATTAGCAGAGGAGCTTGTTAATGTGATGCTCCTTTAAAAAAGCAGATTTTGTTATCTACTATATTCGGTGCTGAGCCAGAGGTGGCAGACAGAACAACACGCCGCCATCTTTCGACCTAATGATGTTGAAGTGCTGCTGCGTGCCAGAGCCTGGGGAGAAGTTCATCAGCTGGAGGACGAGCTCAGAGGGTGGGATTTCCTCTCCCAGCATCCCCAGCTTTCAGTTAGAGTCAGGATCCAGGGTTTAGAGGAAGATAAAATCACCATTCCTTCATTATATCGCACCGTCAGGCCTATTCTAGGATCATTTATGCCTTAAATGTTTTTATTATCTTCACTGAATCAAAATGAACTTTTCATTTAAATAAGGGATTTTAAGAGAATTACTCATGGCTATGTGCATGGAGGCTCTGGTAATTAAGCCATTTTTCTATCACCTTTTGTCCTGAGAACAACCCCTAACTGATGATAACCTTTAATTGCTCCCTTTAACATGGGGATACAACTGTGTAAAAAGCCTCATTAAATCTGCTTTGATTCAGAGTTGTAAAACAAAGTGAAACTTCCAAGGTGGTAAAGGTTTTAACTGGTGAAAAACAAAAAAATATATTTCACAAAAAGAGTTTTAAAAAGGAAGGTACAGTAAATGAACCATTAAAAACAATATCACACCTTTCTTAAGATAAAATAATTTGTTTTTCTGTAAGTGGAGAATGAACAACACTAAAAGAACAAAAGACGCCAAATGTGTTAGATTTAAGGTGGCCTGAAGTGCTGCCGCAGTGTTTCTGTCTGTCTGTGTCCCCAGGAGGCCGAGAGGCAACGCTCCAGTGATCTGACTCTGCTGTCCATCTTTAAAACAACAAGTTCCCAGCGGAGGACAAACCTCTCACTCCAGACGGAGGAGGAGGATTTGAACCATTCTGAGCTGTAACACTCAGCTGCGATTTGACAGGCTCTGTTACACAGAGGATGGACTGGTCTCAGAGTGACCAACTAGAACGCAGCCTGGAAAAACGGAGTAGGGTCGGTGTTTTGGTGCAGGCTCTGCCCGTCAGCTTACAGACACTCAGAGGAAGCTCTTAGTGCCGACAGCAGACGCCCAGGTTCCGTCGTCTTTCTGCAGTAATCTCCTTTCTTAGGTTACATGTAAACTAGAAACCTGACTTCAGTGATCGGCAGAGGATTAGAGAAACCCAATTCCCCACCTAGAGTTCCCCTGGAGAAAGTTGATTTCTTGTCTGTGTATAAACATGACAAAATTTCTAATCCAGTTTTTAACCTGTGAGCTTGTGTAGGACACAGACTGCCATCCAGTTTTATTATTATTGACTGTCCAGTTTTTTTGAATATAAAATATCTGCAGACAGTGAGAAATGCCCATCACAGAGTCCAGGTCGTCTACTAATATCTTGTTTGATCATACCAACAGTCAAAAACCCAAAGAAATTCGGCGGATGATGACCAGATGATGACCGGATGATGATGCACCAAATCACAGGAGAAACTGGAGCCTGAGGTTTTGCCTCATAAATGACTTGATTGACATTATTATCAAAATTGTTACCAAATAATATTCTGATAATTGACTATTCCAGTAGGTGTTTCAGTTCTAGGAACTTCAAAGAAGAGAGTCTTGACTGAAGGTCCACTCACATGACCTAAACGCTGCTGATGCAGAGAATCAGCCTCGTCGGGCCAACGGTCCTCAGTTATTCAGAGAATCACAAAGAATTCAAAGATGATGAAAAGCTGTTTTAAAACTTAACAAATCTTGATTGAGGTTTGGTTGATGTGATGAATATCTGATGTCAAGAGGCTTTTGAAGAACTGCTGCTAATCAGCTTCTGTGAAGAGTGACAGGCGGAGGAGGGAAGACTCATGGGTAGCAATTATTCAATCAACCCGCGCACACAGGCTGTTGTTTTAATAAGGGCCAGCAGCGTCCTCGTTAGAAGATGTTATTATGTTATTAGAAACTGATGTTAAAATTAGATTGTTGATTGGAACTAAACACACAGAGGGCGAGAAGGAAATAATGAAGGGCACCAACTAAAGAACATTTCCAACTTTAAGTATTCTTCTGATTTTTTAAAAACATTTGTCATTTTCTCAGTATTATTTCTGATTGTTCCCACACTTAATTTTTAGGTTTCTATGAGTGTGGTGTGAAACAGGAAGAAAGCACATGAACATTTAGCTCACAGTCACATGTGTGGCGGTTGTAGAAACAGACTTGTATCAGGAGCGTTTTACTCCTGGTGAGTTTTACTCCATCTGTGGATCATCAAAATAAAAATGCCTTATTAAGAAAAGATGGTGCCTTTGTCACCATGAGCCAGAATTAACATTCACTTACTGCGCTGGCGAGTTGGACATAACAGGCACGCATCTGACCAAAAACACAAACACAAAGTACATTTCTGTAATGAGGGTCTGAGCTACAGATGGATCACAGAGCGAGGGCACAGGCCCCGGGACCCATCAGGAGGCTGTTCCTGTAGGAAACCAAGTTATTTGATAAGTGCTCATACGTGAGCAACAATGCACACAACAGTCACAGATGAACAGGCTCAGATTCTCACCGTGGTGGTTTTGACTCGGCCTCCCGGTTGCGTGCAGGTCCAGCCCGACCGATTAACCAGGAGATCACATCCTTCCTCGTCCAAACACGGAGTCATCTCACACCACTGTCGACTCCTGATGATATGAACTGAGGACAAACATGGAGAGGAAACAGGTGAGTTTATTAGTTTCATCTCCATTTTCACTTGAATACATCACTCAGACTCAGTGCTGAGTGACCCACTTCTCCACTTTCACTGTATTATCAATAGATTTCAGTGTTTGTTGCTGTTACTAAATAATATAATGTCAGATAAATGATTTACAGCCCCTCCACTGACCTCTTACTGTTCTCTCTTATCATCCACTTTTCTCATAGCTTGACATTTTCATTGAACTGTTACGACATTATTATCCAGTATTTATATCGATTACTATTCCTGTATAATGTAAAGTCATTTATTCACCTGCATCAGTGAACTAAACAACTAAAATGAGATGGAAAAACAGACAAAAAAGAAACGACAATATCACAGAGTGTTATTGTCAGGGCAGTTTTTAGAAAATTTTGAGAATAAAACTATGTTTCTTGAAAAAGGCAAAACTTTTATGGAGACTGTAATGTTATGATTACAACGTGGTAATATTGATACTGTTTCTTATGAACAAACAATTTTATATCAAAAGAAAACATTTATATTTCTTTAAAGCACTTAAAAATAAAATTGTATAATACAATTGGATTCTAACAGCGGGACATTTCAGCTTAAAATGTGACTTTATTTTGAAAATATTTTTTAAAATTGTATGTATCTTTATCCCTAAACATTACTTTGCACAGAAATAATAACTTTATTTTTGTTTCATTAAAACATTTTATTTTCATTATCAAAATATAACAAAATTTTAACTTTATTCCCATAAATGTACAACGTTTGTCTTTCTAACTGGTTTGTCCCCATTGTCTTTTCTTTAAAGTTATAACTTTATTCTCTGGAAATTACAGGTTTATTCTTGAAATCTCCCCAGAAAATGGAATACACTATGAGTGAACTGAAGTAAAATCAACAGCCAACATCAGAGAACAGCTTCTCTTTACACACCTCCCTTTCATCATATACTCAGCTATTTATAAAGAAATAGGACATTCTCACAATCGCATCTGCATATCGTAGCTCCCTGATTGGCCCACAGAGGCCAGAGGAGGGGGTGATGAAGAGGAGGGGGAGGAGTATCCTGGGTTGTGGACTGTAACTGAGCAGGAAACAGCTAACACGAAACAAACGGAATCACGATAAGGGGAGTGAGAGGTGAAATATCCTGACTTTTAATCTGGC
Source organism: Monopterus albus (assembly GCF_001952655.1). Classification (NCBI taxonomy): domain Eukaryota; kingdom Metazoa; phylum Chordata; class Actinopteri; order Synbranchiformes; family Synbranchidae; genus Monopterus; species Monopterus albus. Next base: position 2,367,302 of record NW_018127899.1, on the reverse strand, counting down.
TCAAGCTCCAAAAACACTGGATCCAACATTTCCCATAATGCTACTGGATATGTGAGCCACCCCCTGCCTGGTAAACACCCATGTTCCACACCTACAGTTTGTGATGCAGGCGTTTCGTTATGATTCTGTCGTGTCTGGGCCTCCAGAGCCACAGATTCACAGGATGAGTACTGCAACACACTAATCTGAAGCTTGTGTGTTAAATTGTGGAATGACCCTTTAAGACAATACTGAAATAACCCAGCAACCCTGTCCGACACCCATTTTTGAGTGGGAAGTCGTGTCTCCACTGTGTAAAACTGTTCTCTTTACCTGAGGGATTGTGGGACAGATGTCGACTCTCTAGATAATCACAGTTACTACCAGTTAGTACCGAGGAGGCCAAAGGTCAGAGTGATGAAGCAAATTTTGTTATGATTCTGGATTATACTGTGTGGCACAACTAGGTAAAGAATATACGGGTAATGCATTCAGAAGGAGAAACATCTGACAGTAATTAACAACATCTCATTAAAGATGGTTGCCGGTCTCAGAGGGAGAGTCACAGAAGAAAGTGATGCACCTCATTATAGACAGGAAAGATATGAAGAGGAAGCATCAAACATAAAAGCAACTAATCACAACAGCTTTTCCTGAAGACAATATATGTGATGATCTGAAGCTCGCTGTCAGGATTCTTATGTCAGTTCTGTCATATGATTGTTATGATTAACAAAATTAAGATATCAGATATAAAATATGAAACGGATATGAAAACAGTAGGTGTTGATGGGACTGTTTTTAAAACTCGATACCTGAATGAGAACAGTGATTTGTCTCACAGAGCCTATCTACCAAGAGTTTCACACATTTGAAATGAATTATAATTGCAGCATAAAAGATGTAAGAAGAAATCTGTGTCAAGTGAAGTGCAAAGAATTTTTAAATATGTGTGTATGTTTTAACTTAACATAATATTAGAAGATGCGATGCAACAGGATACAATACAATGAAGCACAAAGCCAGCTGGACCTGAGCCACATATCTGCTCTCTGCCTGGGTGAGGACGGGGTTCAGGATGCTTTGTGTTCAGGGTAGGTTAGGTCTGGAAAATGGTGGTACTTATTGTGGGGCTCTGAAAGTTGATGACAGCATGGCCTGACACCCCCCTCTTTGGGGCCAAATAATGGTTAGACATTATTTAACTTGTACACTGAGCTTCCAAATGAATGCTGACACACAGACACATGTTGACACACACTGTCTGTCCAGCCAATCACCCTGTCTACTTTGCTATTTAAAAATAATTTCTTCACTCGCAGGGATTTCCTGCTGTTTGGGTGACACTTTACTGACCCATCGCTGCAGCCTCACTCATTCCTGATACAAAATTACAACCCGAGCACAGCCCTGGGAAAGATGAAGGAAATGAAAGGCCTGTAATACATAACCAGGTAATCAGTCCTCCCTCTTGAGTGGCACAGCAGTGGTGTGATTGTGAGCCTCCAATTATCAAACCAATTTCCCACTGAACAACAGCAGCTCCTCTCAGCCACGATACTTAATTAAATTCTCGCACAGCTGCACATAATGGAGAGAAAGCTTCTCCAGAATGAGGAAATACTACTCCTTAGTTTATTAAAAAGGATTTTATTTTGAAAATAAGTTTAGGCTGAAATGTATAAATTATAGTGTAAAAGGGAATATCTAGTATTATCCATAGTCAGAAGGGGGGGACATGTTATGTCATGTTATCTAACAAGCTGGTCATGAAGACATCCTGTTAGCAGATGATGGACCACAGGCCATACCTTCATAGACCATGTCCTCTGAAGGATGTGGCCCCCGAACTGAGACTCGGCCTATAAGGACCATTCTTTTACAGCCTTTTACAGTTTAAGGCCAGCTTAACATACAGCTTGTGGACATAGAGACTAGCTGTAAAAAATGGACTTAGAAGCTAATACTAGGCTACCTAGACTTCATATCATATCATTTACATCACAAAGGGTCAGACATATTGTGAATTTCCAATATACATGATACTGCACACTTGGTGAAAATAACTACAAATGTCAATAAAAAGTGGCTGCGATTGTTCCGTCCCTGGTAAATGCATCAACATAAAATCCAATACCAATACATTCAGATCATTTAAGGCGCTGTCCACTCTATGTTTGTGTAATGAACTGCACAAAAGATGCTACTAACACAGCTAATCTAGGCCATTCATCTGGTGTTATTACAATGTCAGTATGCACCATCTTGGAGTATGTGTGAGCATCCAGTGCTGGAATAAGTGGGAATTTTTTTATCCAGTTCCTCCCATTTTCAGGTTTGATTTGTATGGAAACATTTTACCGCCTCTCTACCTGTGGCTCAGAGGTGTAGCTTTGTGGCCCCTCAGATTCCCCCTGAGACCTGATGAAAGGTTTTCAAAAGCAAAGCAGCAGGAAACCCTGGTTTTTTTTTCCTGAGAGGACAATATGTAATCACAGCTCCT
>NW_018127899.1:2356304-2364771 GCF_001952655.1 Monopterus albus | reverse complement strand
TTGTTTTGTTTTTTTGTCTTCCATCATCCCAGGATGCCTCCGCTGAGTGAGCACGCCACATGCTTCCCACCGTAACACTTCCATTATCTCAGCAGTGTCCCAGCATTTATCAGATATGTCTCACAGTGAGGCTGTAAATGCTGCTGTTTCCTGAAATCAGCTGGAAATGTTCACACTTGAAACACATCATACTGATATATTAACTGAACTGGTCAACGACAAATCGGGTCATCAGACACTGGGCCCCCTGGGATGCAGACATATAAAAGGCCCCCTTACCTTCCTACATAGACGCAAAATCCACAATTTGAAAACGTTCTGTCTCTGTTAGTAACTTTGCACCAATATTTTGTTGTTTTGCCTATTTTTGGCCATTTTGTGTCTTGTTTTAATAATTTTACATCTACATTTAGTTGTGGCCATTGTGCATCTCTTTGTAGGTCTACTTGTTTTCCAACCCGAAATCAAAAAAGTTGGGACGTTGCATTTCAGGGTTAGTATTGAAATGAAGAAAAGGACCGCCCAGACTGTTAGCAGCAACAAGTCCAAAAGCCAGGGTCTGTCATGGTCTGGATGTTGTGTCGGTGCCCGTGGAAAAGGGAACTTAACGTCTCTGAAGGCTCCATTAATGCCAAAAAACAGAGAGATGTTGGAGCAACACATGCTGCCTTCAAGACGATGTCTTTTCCAGGGACGTCCATGCATATTTCAACAAGACAATACAAAACCTCATAATGGACATTACCAAGGCCTGGCTGTGGAGGAAAAGGGTGTGAGTGCTGGACCAACCTGTCTGCAGTCCTGACCTGTCCTCAACGAAGACCCAGGACTGTTGGGCACCTTAAAACTTGTTTGCAGGAAGAATGGGACAAAATGACACCTGACACACTGAATCACTTGGTGTCCTCAGTCCCTAAACGTCTTTTAAGTGTTGTGAAAAGGAACGGCAGCGTAACACCGTGATCAACACTTTACTGTCCCAACCTTCTTGGGAATGTGTTGCAGCATCAGGACTGAAGTGAGTGTTTATTCTGAACAAAGAATGAAACTGATGAGGTGTCACATCAAATAATGTGCTGCTGGATTGTTTTCAATGTAACACAGGACACAGATAATTTACACATCACTGTTTTCAGTGATGCGGGGGTGTACAACTGTTTGATTGTTTTTATTTTTCTTTTTAGTTATTTTACTTCTCTTTGTGATTCTATTTGTTTTTGTCCTTAATGTTGTTTTGCATGTCCTTGGGCTTGTTTTGCATCTCTCTGTGGGTGTGTTGTAAATGTTTTTGCTCATTTTGCATCTATTCATTGTTCACTGACTTTCCAACAAGAAATGTTAACGATTACTTCATACCAGAGGACCCCTGATCACCTGGACCCTGGGCCTGTGCCTGGTAGGCCTGTTCATTAATCCATCCATGGCTACAAACTGGGATTCAGTGTCTTACCCTCCTCTACCATCTGATCTGTAGCCATGTTTAGTGGCTTTAAATTAGGGATAATAAGGGTTAAGACTGTTTAAAAACAGGCTGTCCTTCCCTCTCCTTCACCTGCACACCAACACTGAATCAGTGTGTTTTCAGGCGTTAAATATAGAAAATAGTCATAAACAGAAAATGGACTTCACATTGCCAAACACTGTGTAATGGAGACGCAGTGGATTAATCTCAGGTATCAGTGAACACCTGAGCACCTGCGAGGAGCCCTGCATCACTGCGCTGATTAATGAACAACTGCAATGCAGATCCATCCGCCGCCGCTCAGCACAGTTCATTTATCCAAAAAGAGAGGAGGCAATTTTGTAATCACTTCATTCATCAAAGACAGCGTCCAGAAGGAGGGACGCTGCTTTGTCCCCAGAGAACACGAGGAACGAACCGAAAGGAAACAGATGGAAACAGACAGACGGAAGAAAAGAAAACATGAAGTGTGCCTTGGTGCATTTAACCCTCCAAAGCTTAGCGAAAAGCTAAAACAGATGGATTATGTGTTCGTTTCTATTCAATCAAATTTAACAGAGCTGCCGTTCAATAGTAACAGCGTCGACTGATAACAAGCCAACGCTACAAGGTCCTTTTTTCAATCTCCACTTTAGATTTTTGATGAAGTAAAAAGTTCGGTTTTTGCTAAAGTTTTCCAAACCTCACTTTACCCTGTGATGGGAACAGGGAGTCTTATTGTATTTCCAGATTCTTCCTAGATGCCGCTCATCCAAAGTCATTCATTTTGGCCTTACAGCTGTGGAACTTTTTATTTAAATGAAAGTGAAATTACAAAAATTGCATCAAAGAACAGACAGCTAAGGTCTGATGAGCTACTAAAGAGAAAAATTTCCTTTATTCTTATCTTTTTTTATTTGTTCTTTGTATTATTTTTCATTTCACTTTTCTTTATTTCATTTTCATGTTACCATCCTGTACTTATTATTTTTTTCATCTTTACATTTCCTTGGTGTCTGCTTTCCTCTGTTTTCTGCAGAAACAAAACAAAAATTGCTGTTTTCTCTTAATTATGACTTAGAATCTGGTAATTATAAGATACAGATTTCATTATTACAAAATAGCCTTCATAGTATCTCAATTACCAGATATCTTAAGGGTCCTTTAAAACAAGTAACAATCACAATGTCTTATAATTACAGCACAAACACCTCCTGATTAAAAGAGAAAACTCTCATCTCCTAAAGATCTAATTATGTGACAAATACTGGATAAATTGTTAGAACACCTACTACCACTGAACAAGCTCCCACCACTATGCGGGCAATTCAATAAGAAACACCTGGTTTGCCCTGCACTGGTCCGTTCGCTGCTTGGGGCATGTGACCCGCCGCACGACTAAATTAAACTACTGTTACTGTTACACATGCATACGCACATACACATATTCCATACATCATTATTTCTGTCCTTCTGTCTTTTTCATTTCATCAGTATGTGTGTATAGCACACTATAACATATTGTAAACACATTCATCTGTGCATTGTGTCTGTACATGTGATTATGCCATTCTGTAACTATCCCGCTCAGAGTGAGACCTCCACACAGGAAGCCCGAGCATCGAGATGCGAGAGGACAAATAAGAACCGACTGCGGTCTGATTCTTCCTCTTGGCTCGGTGGTTGGAGCTCTGCTGGTGCATTTTAGAGGCAGAACATCAAAAATAAAAGCGAGCCTCAGATACAAACTGACACAAATACCAGCCTGCTGCTTTCACCAGCAGAGTAAAGGTCACTGAGATCCACACAGGGCTGCCGCTGAAGTCTGAGTTTTATTTAAGCCTTTCTGAACTCTGATTGCACTTTAGCTTCGAACACAGACTTTGAAAAATGTCTGAGAAGCTGGCTTGTACCTTGAATTTATTTATTTATTTATGTATTTATTTTTACAATTGTTTAAAGTAAAATAGAACTATACAAAGAGGCATCCATGGTACTATGTTAAAATAAGACTTCACAAGAAGATGTGTTTTATGGCTTTCAATACTTTGACTCCTGCGCATTTAAGGGAAGTATTGTACTTTTACTGCATTACATTTATTAAAACACTACTTCATTTTCAGAGACAACAGAATATGTTTATTAAATCTAAGGGGCTTTTACTAATGAAACTGCAAAACAATATATGAAGCAGTTAAAACCAGCTACACCTCAGTCAACTACAACATTAAAATCCATCTTAAATTTTGTTGCAATGATTAGTTATCAATTTGTGGATTGATTGATTGAATATAATCAGCAATTTTTCAAACAAAGAATGCAAAATATTCCCACTTCCACTTTATAATTTGTAAGGATTTTATGTTTTTCCCTGTTTTACATCATTGTGAAATGAATATTTGGACCGTTTGAAGATGCACTATGATTGTGCATTGTTTACTAATAGAAAATTAATACAACCAAAATCATTTGCAGCCAGTAAAAGAGTAACATAACCCTAACATGAGCCGTTCTCTAAAATGAGTACTTTTACTTTTGATATTTTAAGTAAATCTTCTTGCTAAAACCTTCAGACTTTTGTTTGAGTCATTTTAATTGGCATTGCTACTTTTACATAAGTAAATGTCACTAATGCATCTTCCACCACTGGCTACACGTCCCATGATATGGGTGTTGGTTCCCCCTGAAAAGGTGCCTTGGGTTGAATTAAGTCATATTTTATGTGAGGTTTTTTTTTTTAAGTGAAGTGTTTTTCTGTTTTGGACAGAGTTTATTTTACCTGGGACTGCAACAGAAAACCGAAACTGACATAAATACCACCACGCGACTCTGTAAAGGTCAGACAGATGCAAATAAAGGCTAAAGTTTGCTCTGAATACTTTATAAAATACAACTTTTACAGTGAATAATCTTTCACATTTAGAGTACTGTAGGGAGGGCAACCCAGAGGTGAGTATCAAAATCCATTCTTCACTTTTTGTGTTACAAAGCAACAAATGCCAGCAAAAACATTACCCCCACCCTTGGCAGATGTAATACACAATAGGGGTGACAGTACAGTATGTTGACATTAGCCTGAAAGCTAGTGTTGATTTTGGTAATGATTTTCTAATTATTTTTTGAGTGTTGGTTGCTGTTTTAACCAAAACAAAATCAGGTTGTTAAGGAGGTATTCCAAAGTATGTGGCAAAGGTCACAGACCTAGCTTAGCCTAGCTTCGTATAATGACTGAAAAGGGAGAAAATTGCTAGCCTAAATCTGCCAATAGAAAAATCCACCTGTTGGATATTGTTACCAAACAAACCAGACACAAATCCACCAGTATTTAGCTGGGGGTAGTGAAGAGCAGAGGGTGGACAGCGCTTAAATCTGTTTTCTTATTCTGCTGATTAGGTGAAAAGGCAATCGGTAAATAATGTAAGAAAAAAAGAGTCTGAAGGAGAAGATATATAGACGAGAGAGCAGCAGGAGAGACTGCGGTTCTTTATACAGCTGTTTCAGTCTCTGAAAATCATCGGGAGAGCCTGTGTATTCCTGCAGAGCAGAGCGAGTCCCTCCAGCTGTTGTCATCATTGTCTCCAGATGGCAGAAAGAGAAAGACAAAAAGACTGCCGGTCAGGAAAAGCAATGCAAATCCAGGCTGTTCCCATCTGGGCTTCGTCTACCCCACAGTCCAGAAGAGATGGGGGGTATTTGGAATGGGAGGTTCCGGCATGAACCTCAACTTGGCTTCAAGCTGTGAACTGAGTCTCAGAAAATATCCCTCATACATACTTTTAATTTATGAATTATGAATTATATGCTGAGCTATAACTTCAGCCCATTTTTATCCTATAGTTGTTTATATTTGGGCTAGCTTTTGAAACTGTCCTTCTGACTCCGAAGCCCCGATGGCCTGCACAGTTTGAAAAATCCTGATCAAAGGGAAGATCCCAAATTATTTTTGTGAACCTTGTCAAACATCAAAATTGTAGAATGTGTTATTATTAACTGCAGGAAATTTATATTAAGAGAGGAGAGAAAGCACAGATTAGCGCTAAGAGAAGAGGAGTGATAAAAAAAGAATACTGGAATATGGTGGAAGAAGCACTTCAACAATACAGATGCCACCACATAAAATTCCATAATCGTCTCACGTGCCTCAACCCACTGTGGACATCCCAAGGTTTCTAAAATGTGATGAAAATAAATCTGAGATCATACTCTGGTCAAATTCTGACACCTACTGGTCCCCAGTGTCTCGTCAGAGGGCAGTGGCGTCTTACCGTTGACACAGGCCGGTCTGGCTCGTGTTGTCCCAGCGATCTGCCCCTTCCTGCAGGCACAGCGGGCTGTCTGTCGGGCGATGGTCCTCTTAGGCTGGCTGCTGTCCCGGTCCAGAGTGACAATCTCACAGGTCCCTGCAGCCAGCTGACCTGAGGGATGCAAGAAAGTACATCATGTGAATATGATGTTTTATATTCACTCACACATGGGCTTAGTTTGAGTGTGAACAAATGCCTACAGCACTTGTTAAACATACAGCAGCAGTCAAGGAGGCTGGTGCACAGTGTGATGAGCCGAAAACCTATGACACCAAGAACGGTGAATGACATATGGAGGTGTAGCTCACAGATGAAACTCACTGACTGCCCTGACACCATCTCTGTTTATCTTCACTGAGAGAGAATACAGGCTTCCCAACAGCCATGATGTGTGTGCAAGTCTGCAACCTCGACGACCTCACTGAAAACACCATTACAAATATCCTTCCAATAAAAGCTCCACAATGATCTCTGTAACCACCTATGCAGATCAATCATTAATCATATAAAATAACTAATACAAATATTATTTCTTAATTGTGACCGATGATAATTTTGTTATTGTTAACAATCTTCCTCCGGTAAGAAGAAAATAACCTTTTGATGCTTATCATTTTTATCAGTTTAAATAACAGATGGAAGAAGACATTTGTGACATTTTTATAACCTGAACATTAAACTGATTAATGCAGGTGATTTGCTTCATGATAATGAAAATCCTCACAGAGCTCAGCTGAGACAGAGACTGATGGAGGGATGAATGCTGGGCAAAACAGACTAGGCAGATTAAAGCCTCGGGGATTTGGGGGGTGGGGTGTATTTGGTCGTCGTGGTGACAGCAGAAGCCCCCCCGCATGCTAATGAGCTGTCATCAATAGGGCCATGGAGTGTGCCCCCTTCACAGAGGACTGGACCCACAGCAACCAGGACCAGAGTAGAGAAAAGAGAAGGATCAGTTCAGAGAGACAGAGGTCAGAGGGGTCGAGAGTGACACAACCAACAACAACAATAACAACAGCTCATTAAAGACGAGTCTTTCTAAGAAAATAATACAATGATTCAACATTATCCCTGATCCAGCAACAAGCTGTTTGTGTCTGAAAACTCCTTCTGACAGGGAAACACGTTCTTTTCCCTTGTCTGGAAAAATCTTAGCAAATGGGTGACAGGCTTCCTTAAAGCAGTGATGTGGATGCAGACTTTCCGGGGGCTGATGTGACCAGGGTGACGGTCACATGACTGCTGAAGGTTACTTTAACTTTAAAGAGGTAATCCTGGTGACTAATAAGACACATGCACACACTGAGATAAAGCTGTGTACACATGAACACACAAACATGTAAACAATGCACATTTGCACCTGACTTCACACTTTGCATTATTTGTTTAGTACACTTTTGTATTTTATTACTACTACTACTACTTTTTTGGTGTTATTTTATTATTTTTGCTGCAATCTTAAGGAGCTGAAGTCTAAACATTTTACTCTCATACAAAAAAAAATCATACTGTTTTGTGCTGTAATATATTTTTAACTGGGCATAAAAAGTCTTTTTTAAAAATGCACTTTTTATGCTGAAATGTAAGAGGAGACAGTCAACGCACACAGAGCTCTGTGAGAGAACACAGTTTTCCTGTTGACTCCAACTCCTTATCTTACAGTTTCAGAGCTCCTCTGAAAAGCCACTCTGTCCTTCAGCTGTTCCTTCCTTTTTTGTCATTTCTGCAGCTGTAGCTGTTTGAAGCTCTGGCTGTCAGGATGAAAAGCCTCAGCTGTCAGACTGAAACAAGTTGCAGCAGCAGCAGCACTCAGAAGCTGAGAGGGTTTGATGTGGCGAGCAGTGTTCACTGTCAGCAGTCTTTGTGAAACCTGACTGAAGACAGTGTTGTTGTTTCTATCGACTCAGAATGATCGGTGCTGTCCATCAGTACGATATCGCTCAGGAGGATTCATGTCTGTGTGATGAGGCGGGGGGAGGTTTTCTTTCCAAAACACACAAGCTCCTCAACTTCAACAGGAACACAAGATTCTTAAATCCAAGAATCTATACTTACAGAGCCTTCCTCCACATTTCATAGTCATCGTTTAGCAAATATGTCCAGTGTTTGTCTTCTCTCTCCTATAGGTCTGGGGTGGTGGAGCTGCAGTGAAACCTTCCCCACACCGTAGCTTAGCTCATCAACCACACATGTTAAATAATTGTTGCGGTCCCTGTTTCTTCGAGGCCAACCGATAGTCTCTCTCCATGGCCTCACCAAACTCTTCCCAGACCCGAGTTTTTGCCTCCGCAACCACCCGGGCTGCAGACTCGGCAGACCCAAACGTATTGTGAGGGTCTGTTGGGAACGTTTAGCAGAATCCCCTATCAGAGAGATCTTCAACTCCCGCCTCCGGCAGAGCTTTGACCAAATCCTGGGGGAGGTTGGAGATATTGAGTCCAAGTGGACAATATTCTCCGCCTCCATTGTTGATGCGGCCATTTGGAGCTGTGGCCGTATGGGCTCCGGTGCCTATCGTGGCAGCAATCCCCGAACCCGGTGGTGGACACCGGAAGTAAGGGATGCTGTCAAGCTGAAGGAGTCCTTTGAGCCTGACTGGCTCGTGGGACTCCTGAGGCAGCTGACGGCAGTGACGTGCGGTCAGGGGAGGCAGGTGAGGCAGAGCCTCCCCTGTCAATCTTGAAAAGAAAAAAAAAGTTAACCATAAAATATAATAAATGTT
>NW_018127899.1:2348342-2355187 GCF_001952655.1 Monopterus albus | reverse complement strand
GGAGCTGGAGGAAGTGTCTGGAGAGAGGGAAGTCTGGGCATCTTTGCTTAGACTGCTGCCCCCGCGACCCGGTTCCGGATAAGCGGAGAAAAATGGATAGATGGATGGATGGTCCCTGTTTGTGACTTGGCTTGTCAACGTCACATTAAAGCTGTAATCCTTCAGTACTGATGAATCTGGCGACACTGGTGGTGAGTGTGATAAGCAGGCTACTTCTCTCATTACTACAGCAAACACATGCTGAGCCACTGCCCATGTACAACAACAAACACAACACAGCAGCCAGTGCAGCTAAACAATCCCGTGTTGTTTTAATGAAGAAGTAGCTGTTCAGCTTGTCCCCTCTGCTCTCTGTCTTTCCATTACTCCCTTGCAAAAAGTATCACTAATCTCATAGTGAGAAGTGTTGGAAAATTGAAGTTTCTTCTTAAAACCATTAACATTGTTGAGATGTTTGTGTTGCGATGTTGCAGTTTTAATGCAGCTCATAATTAGCCTACATTTATCAGCCTGCGTTAACACAACCGCTGCTTTCTTGTCCAATGCCACCCCCACGTTAACTTTGATGCTACATGAGAGCGAATGCATTATCTCGTCTGACATCTTGTGATGTGGTCTATCTTCTCCTCCTCTCTGTATGGGTGCAGGCAGTCAGACCTTGGTGAGCTCTGTGTAATCAGCAGTTTAGTTTCATGCTTAAAGGGTCAAAGGTCAAATTGGAAGGTGTTGGACCTTCATATCTCACAGTGTACAACAGAAAGAGGAGAGGACAATTTAACCTTAACATTTGCCTGCAGGAACATCCCCATAAAGAAAATCCTCAAGGAGAACTGCTCTAATTCATGTATCACATATAACATTTACTGCTATGATTCCTTGGTTTTACAGCTCGAATCCTGTGTGATTACACATTTCCTCCATCTGATCTCTGCACTGTCTCCACAGTAAAACTTTGTGATTCAGCTGAATCAGAGAAACAGATGAAACTCAGTGTCCTGACTGCAGCAGGATAATGAATTTACACAACATGATTTTCTCTGCTCGTGTTATTGTTTTTTATCCAATCACAGCCGACATGTCATCTATTTATAAACGAGAGGAAAGAACACAAACTGACATGTGGCTGATGTGAGCTTTTATTATCTGCAATCTTTTTTATTTCCCTGCAAATTGAAAATAAGAATAACAATCACAGAGCAGGACAACTGGAGTCACTGAGTTTGTCCTGAGAGTGAAGACAGGGGAATAATGATGAGACAGAAATTGGTTTTGACGTGACTCGTGGCTGTTTGCTGATACTCTGATGACAGTTAATGAGCCTGTTATTGTGCAGCAGGAGACAAATTCTGAATCCAACATTAGGCTGGAAGCAAAGTCCCAGGAAACAACCATGGCAGAGGTACTTTAAAACGAGTCAAGGTCGAGCTGGACATTTTTAGCACGACGACTGAAGGCAGCTTTAAATGATATGAGAGGCACAGAAACGAAAAGATCAAAGGTGTGTTGGTCGGTATGCTGCTGCTGTATGTGGACCCATAGCTATGGTTATGACAACAGCTGTTAATGGACCACTGAATGGGCTGACAACATCCGTGTTGGCTGGTGCACCTGCGTGGATGTGATGTGTTGCTGGCCACGCTGTGAATGAGCCAGTCATTGTGAAGAATCAGCCAATACCAGCACATCTTCAGTGCTGAGCTTGCTTCATTCAGTAAATGGGGTTAATGAGTAACAATATGAGTGACAGGAATGTTGCACAAATGCTTAAATAAAAGCCATTTGATACATAAAAGATCACTAGTGAAGCCGCTTGAGGCAGACAATAATGTCTGGTTTGTGCCTGAAGCAGATCTTTCTGACTGAATTACTGCAAGACAGTTGATAAAACACTGTGGGAGTACAGCCTCCTTTTTTCCAGTGAAACCAGTGGACGTCAGTAGCAAAAGGGAAACAAACAGTGGTGTCCTGTTTCAAAGTCAGACAGTTTGTCCTCCTGAGGACTTTATGGCTCTATAACAATGTACCACAAGACGAAATTAAATGTTGTTTTTGGACATTTGCTGAAAGAGTTGATGCTGTTTTTTCTTGGGAGAACAAGGTTGCAGTTTCTCCAGACAAATTCTTTGTCTCAGAGAATCCAAGATTTTAGGACAGTTTATATTGTGTGGCTATGGTTAATTTAACTTTTTTTTTTAAAGAAAGAGAATTGTTAAAATAGAAAGTGTTAGTGATGCTTGGGGCTGCTCCCTATTGAATCACTCATTTTACAGATTCAGCCAGATCCAATTACGCCCTCTGCAGCTTTTGCTCCTTTGATTTCTATGTGTTTTTCCCTATCAGCAGCTGATTTTCTCTTTTATAAAGATGCAGTGTGTTCATAATTCCCATGAATATATACTTGACTTAATGGAGCATTGAAAATTAATTTGGGCTCTGAAGGCTCCTTAGGTAAGCTTTATACAACGCTGGTGCAACAGCATGTCTGCTGCATAATAGGCTTGTTTCCTGGATCTAAATGAGCTTTACAAGCAGGCAGAGGAAAGAAAAGAAAAACTGAGTAAACAAAGAGCATGAGGGAATTGAATTCAGTCTGCAGTTTGTGTTCATTAAAGGTTTTCACACTGAGATGATCAATGAAGAAGAGACAACAAGACACTCCTCCCAGAACGTATTTGTTATGCTCTTTAAATGTTTTCAGTTGGGATTTTAGAAAACATTTTAACAATAAGAAAAATATGATAAAGGCAGAAAACGCTGACATAGTGATGGTGATATTTCACCGAGTTAATCTGATGTTTTGATGTAATATGAATTAACAGACCTCATCTCTCTTCAAAATAAGTCTCTGCATCATCACCATCACTGAGCTGTGACTGATGAATTTCACTCAGCAGCTGTTGGAGTTGATGGTTTCCATCTTTCTGCAGCGGCACTGATTCTCAGTCATTATTTTTTATTATGGAAAATACTAAATGGAGAAAAATCGAATTTTTACTTTTTTACCAAGGTAGGCAGATCTTGAGCACATTGAACACTGTGAGAGACTGATCAAATGAAGAAAGGTCAAAATCAGAGCAGTTCAACACATCCTGACTTTTTGTTTGAGCCAAGCTTCAAAAACACTGGATTCTACATTTCCCATAATGCAGCTGGATGATGGACAGTCTTTCATTAGAGCCTTTGTGCCTGTTAAACAGCCAACTCCACACATTTAAAATGATCTATAAGTGCATTGTGGTGTTTGCTGTATCTTGTTATACACAGAAATACAGGTTAAGTGTTCATCAGAGCGACAGCCTGGGGGAAGAAACTGTCCCTGTGCCTGGTTGTCTTAGTGCACAGTGACCTGTAACGCTGTCCAGAGGGGAGGAGTTCAAACAGATTGTGTCCTGGGTGTGAGGGGTCTGCAGTGATCCTCTCTGCCCTCCTTTTGACCCGTGAGGTGTACAGGTCCTCCATGGAGGGCAGGCTCACACCAATGACCTTTTCTGCAGTCCTGACTGTCCACTGAAGTCTGTACTTGTCCTGTTTGGTTGCTGAGCCAAACCAGACAGTGATGGAGGTGCAGAGAACAGACTCGATGATTCCTCTGTAGAACTGTATCAGCAGCTCCTGGGGCAGGTCGAACTTCCTGAGCTGGCGCAGGAAGTACATCCTCTGCTGTGCCTTCTTGATGATGGTCCTGATGTTGGACGACCACTTCAGGTCCTGGGAGATAGTGGAGCCCAGGAACTTGTAGGACTTTACTGCTGATACAGTGCTGCCAAGTATGATGAGGGGGGTAAGGTGGGAGGGCTCTTCCTGAGGTCCACTGTCATCTCCACTGTTCAGCTCCGGGTTGTTGCGACCACAGGACCAGCTGCTCAACCTCCCGTCTGTAGGCCAACTCGTCACGTCCCAGATGAGACCGATGACCGTTGTGTCATCTGCGAACTTCAGGAGTTTAACAGAGGGGCCTCCAGAGATGCAGTTGTTTGTGTAGATGGAGAACAGCAGCAGGGAGAACATGCATCCCTGGGGGGCACTTGTGCTTACTGTCTGGGGACTGGATGTGGTTTCTGCTGCTTCCTGTCTGTCAGAAAGCTGGTCATCCACTGACAGGTGGGGGCAGGCACAGTGAGCTGGGTCAGTTTGTAATGGTGGATGTCCGGGACGATGGTGTTGAACGCTGAGCTGAAGTCCACAAAGAGGGCCCGTGCATAGGTCCCTGGGGAGTCGAGGTGTTGCAGGATGTAATGCAGTGCCATGTTCACTGCATCATCCACTGACCTGTTTGCCACTGACCTGAATAATGATGTGTTATTATAGGTTAAGATAATAAAAAAGGTGTATAAAATAATTAAAATCTGCTCCACCTGCACAATGCACCACTTTACCTTTGGTACTTTAAATATTTTTTGCTGATTATACTTAACATTTTGACTGCAGGACTTTTACTTGTAACACAGTATTTCTACACTGTGGTATTACTACTTTTACTTAAGAACTTCGACCACTGGCACGGTCATGGGTGTCGGGGGCCAGGAAATCACAAAGTGCCTAAATGGTTTCACTAGCTGGGACCTTGCCCTGGACTGGATGAGGGCAATGTATGGATTATGAGTGGATAGTGTTATCAGTCATATCTCTTTGTGGTTTGGGGAAAGCTTTGGGAATCTGCACCGTTCTCAAACTGGCAGATCCTCAATGGGAGAAAGAAGGAATGAGAGAGGAGAGAAGGGAAGAAAGGTTGGGGCGCATGGGATTTGAAAAGCAGATGAAGATAGTAATGGGTGGTATTTATGTTATTGAGGAGCAAGAGGTGTGTTGGGCAGGTCCAGCTCCTAAACCTCAGATTCAATATCTCCTTTTATTGTACTAAGGTTGTTCTTATGGTGTTTTGTTGCTGCTCTCTATTGCTGCTGGAACACAGGAATTTCCCCATTGTGGGATCAATAAAGTCCTACCTTACGTTACCTTGTGTTACATCTGCATTGGTGTGTAGATGCTCTGATACCCAGACAGAATCAGTAACAATGGTTGTATCGTTTCCTTCCTTTTCACTGTACCAGTCTTTATATGTCTGGATCAAAAGATGTTTGCCTGAAAACGCATCAAATCCGAGAAGTAGATACCAAATCTTTGGCATTTTTACTTAAAAAATGATTTGATAAGTAAAATAAATGCTAATTAATTTTCTGTTGATCAGCTAATTGATTGAATGACAGCTCAAAACTCCAAAGTGTCCTCTTCACATTAAGTTGCAAAGTGCTGAGGTTATTAATGCTGCTGCTCTGCTGCAGAGCATCTCACTGAGGGATGAAGTCATTACAGAAACCTGTGAAGTGCACAGACCAGCCCTGACACCAGAAACCATCACACAGGAGCAATATCGACGCTTCGGAGGGTCTGATTGTTTTATTCCTCTCCTCTTTGAGTTAAAAGCTGCGTCGATCACCGAGCACTTTTGATTCTGTTTCTGCAGGTCAAAGATAAACTGGACTCTGAGCTTCATGTGGTTCAGATGCAGAGGATTATAAAAACACACACATCACTGCACTGAAAGCTTTGTTCTAAGATTAATGTTATCCATCGCTGCTGTAAATGTGACATACAGCTTTGTCTGAAATGATGAAATACAATTATTATATCAGTATTTTTGTTTTTTGCTTGTTATAGACTGTTTATGTAATTTATTGCTGTTTGTTTCTTAATAAGTTTACTTACAGTATAATGGTATTTTCTCCTTACTCTCGAAACAAGTGATTGACTGACAGAAAATTCATTACCAACTTTTGAAAATTGACTAGTTGTTTAAAGTTTTAATAAACTGATTTAACAATTTCCTGGTGTCATTTCTCACTGACCTGCTATCTGTTTCATACCAGTCAGCTGAACATGTTGTTTGGTCAACTTGGGGAAACTACATCAGGGCATTTTTCAATATTTTGGGTATTTCACTGAATAAACTATTAACCAGTCAATCTAAAAATAACCATCAATCCTTAATGAAAATTGTCATTTTAATTTATTTAGTGTGTGTGTGTGGGATGGCTCAGTATTTCCTCTCTTATCTTTCTCTAGTCATGATTCTTCCACTAAAACCCAGCGGGGACTCGCTGGAGCTCAGCCGCCCCCCGAGCGCCTCAGCCAGGCCACAAAGTCCGGCCCGGTGCGGCCCAAACCCAGAGCTGGTGTTACAGTTCTACAGCTGCTCTATACCTCCCGCCTTTTAGCACCACATCGTCCACTGCTGCGCACACGCACAGGGTGGCAGGTGCGCAAAACACGCACCATATGCACGCATGTGAACCGTGTCAGTCCACAAGATACGAAAATGATCTAAAGAACATCGTATTATTTGTCATTTTAAGGCTCATTCGGTGACCTGTTGAGGGATTCTGGACACTCAGTTTCACCCACACACGCACGCACACACGCACACACCGTGAAGTCTGTGAGAACCATACCTTCCCTCAGAATCTGGTTGTGGAGGAGCAGGAGAAGCAGAAAGCAGACCGCAGCGGCAGTCAGAGCCCAGGCCAGACGGAGGAGCTGCATGAGGAAGAGCCGCTTGGGGAGCCAAAAAGTCCAAACTGTGATTATCCGCAGGTTGGTGCCTCCTCACGACGCCACATCCATCCCAATCCCACAGAGAGGAGGACAGAGGCGGGACACGAGTGGCATCTCCGGAACAAGAAAACCACAAGCGAGCCTGACGTGGCAAATCCAAAATGGGAGAGGATTTAGGCAGCAAGAGGTTTGCTTTCCCTCCGCAGACTTTCGTGGGTGAAGCTGCCGGGGTTCGCGCCACGCTCCCCGGTGCGTCACGGTGCGCAGCGGCGACCGGCCGGCGCAGCAACAGG